>NC_057797.1:389323110-389599456 GCF_018294505.1 Triticum aestivum | reverse complement strand
CGAAGAGCGGCGCGCGGCATCGGGCGCGAGGAAGATGCGCGGGGATGATGGGCGCGTGCGGCGCTGCAGCAACGGGCCGCGGGGGCCTCCCGCGGGCCGAGCAGGCTGGGCGGCGGCGCGGCGAAGTGGGGCTCCCACGTGCCACGTGTCAGCTTCCGGTTGGTGGCGGCGGCGATGTCCGGCGCGCCCGGACATTGTCCGGCGCGCCCGGACGTTGTCCGACGCGCTGCGGGGGAAAATATCTAGGGTTAGGGGGAAGGAGACGCGGGATTTCATGGAGGGATCTATTTATAGAGGTAGAGGAAGTTAGGAAGCTCCAAATGAGGTGCGGTTTGTGGCCACATGATCGTGATCGAACGCTCTAGGTGATTGAAGGGGTTTAGGTGGGTTTTGGGCCAGTTTTGAAGGGTGTTGGGCTGTAACACACACGAGGCCTTTTCGGTCTCTCGGTTAACCGTTGGAGTATCAAACGAAGTTCAAATGGTATGAAACTTGACAGGCGGTCTACCGGTAGTAAACCAAGACCGCATGACAAGTCTCGGTCCAATCCGAAAACGTTTAACACCCGCACACAAAAAAAAGATAGAAAGGGCCACCGAAGGACATAGGAGCGCCGGAATGCAAAACGGACAACGGGGAAAATGCTCGGATGCATGAGACGAACACGTATGCAAATGCAATGCACATGATGACATGATATGAGATGCATGACAAAGGCAAAAACACACGGAGGCAAAAACCCGACAACGATGAAATATAATAACTTAGTTCCGAAAATGGCAAGAGTTGGAATACAAATAAGGTAAATTACATCCGGGGTGTTACACATCTCAAGAATATCCATCAGAATAAATTCCAAATCAACAATATGCATCGCAAGAAGAGCATGTACTTGACATGGAAGAGGAGGACTTTGTTGATGCAACTCCAAAAGGGAGAGGTGCAAACTACACTACCAAAGAATTTGAACCATTGTTGACCATGTGTGTTGTGATGTTGCAAAGTTTAATTACCATTACATAGGTTACTCCAATATATGTATGAAATAATGGAGTAAAGAAGAAGAATGCCAAAATATAGGGCGCCAGTTTTAGGGTTTGTTGGAAAACCAAAAACTTTTTTGGTGCCCCAAACATTCTCTCTTCGCACTAAAACTAATTTTACGACACCAAATTCTAGGGCTGCTCTCTTATATGCCAAGGGGCTCATTCCATGACATATGGACCCATAGGATCTTGTCTAACAAGTGGTGCTAGCTAACCTTGCTTGCCCACTGCAATTGTCAGTCCACCCACTGTCACTGCCTAGCTAGCCCACTGTCACTCCCTAGCTAGCTCACTGTCACTCCCTAGCTAAGACCTCTTACAATGCATTGGTACTTAGGTGAGGTGTTAAGTGCATTAAAAGACTTATCAACACTAGTCTTTCCAATGCATAGGGGTTTAATTTTTGTAATTGAGCTTTCTTCATTTAATTTTTTAGCAACTAAACTTTTTATGCATGGGTTGTTAGGCATTTTACATAGGTCTGTGTGCTTGATATATTTGCTTACCGCGTCAGTAAAGTGCTCTCTCTCTTTCTTAATTGCCTTGACACAACAACTTTTTGCCTACGTGGCATTCTTAGTATTCGTACACCATGAAGCAATAAAAAGGCCTAAAATGTTGAAGCTAGCAACATACGCCATTGAAATAACATGCACCCATGATTTGGTTAAACGGGGTAAAAGATCAACAAGGCTTGGCCTCATCAAGATCGGGTTATTACTACCACCTATACCCGTACAACATCACCTATGAGGTCCACATGAGCTCAAAAATAGAGTTTGGTGTGACTGCATGTACTACTTTCTCTGTCCATGTTTATTAGTCCACTGTATTTCGAGTCAAACATTGGATATATCCATAAAAGTAGTAATCTCTCCGTCCGTGAAGAGTGTACATCTAAAAAAATTAGGACAAATTATGAACTTGAGTAAAAAATGCATTGGAAGGTGCAAGTCATTATCTCTCTCTTTAATTACCCAACCCCCAATGAGCTAAGTGCATGTAGAAATTAAGAAGATCATGTGTAAATTGCTATTAGTCTTGGTTACCGTCTGATGAGAGAGAAGTATTTTTTCCTACTTTAAAGTGCATTGGGAGATAGAAGTACACTCTTTTATGTACAAATTTTGAAGCTAGATGTACATTCTTCACTAGACGGAGGGAGTACCATTGAAAAGTTCTTTCAAATAAGAATTCAACAATATATTTCTGTGACATACAACTACTCCCTTCGTCCCAAAATAAGTGGCTAAACTTTGTACTAGCGCTGGTCCCGTTGGTGTGCCCAAGGAAAGCGCGGGGGTGATTGGCTCTCCACTGGGCCAGAGCCATTGTTGGTGGAAAACATGGTTGGCCCACGAGACGCGCAGGCTTGCCCATGCTCGATGTGTGATTCCGCCGTTGGTACTGTTGGGGAATGCAGTATTTCAAAAAAATTACTTACGATCACGCAAGATCTATCTAGGAGATGCATAGCAACGAGACGGGAGAGTGTGTCTACGTACCCTCGTAGACCGAAAGCGGAAGCGTTTAGTAATGCGGTTGATTTAGTCGAACGTCTTTGCGATCCAACCGATCCAAGTACCGAACGCATGGCACCTCCGCGATCAGCACATGTTCAGCTCGATGACGTCCCTCGAACTCTTGATCCAGTTGAGGCCGAGGGAGAGTTTTGTCAGCACGACGGTGTGGTGACAGTGATGATGAAGTTACCGACGCAGGGCTTCGCCTAAGCACTACAACGATATGACCGAGGTGTGTAACTGTGGAGGAGGCACCGCACACGGCTAAAAGATCAACTTGTGTGTCTTTGGGGTTCCCCCTCACGTATATAACGGGGGGAGGAGGAGGAGGCCGGCCAAGGTGTGGCACGCCAAGGGGGGGAGTCCTACTTTGACTCCCGGTCCAAGTAGGATTCACCCCCCTTTCCTATTCCTACAAGGAGAAGGGGAGAAGGAGAGAAGGAGAGAAGGAAAGGGGGGCCGCCCCTCACCCAACCCTAACCCAATTTGGATTGGGCTTGGGGGGTGCGCGCCTCCACCTGGTCGTCGCCTCCTCCCTTCCACTAGGGCCCATGAAGGCCCATTAACTCCTCTCGGGAAAATGCCCGAACCTATCTGAAACCATTCTGGTGTCCAAACATACCCTTCCAATATATCAATCTTTATGTCTCGACCATTTCGAGACTTCCCGTCATGTCCGTGATCTCATCCGGGACTCCGAACAAACTTCGGTTCATCAAAACACGAAACTCATAATACAAATCGTCATCGAACATTAACCGTGCGGACCCTACGAGTTCGAGAACTATGCAGACATGACCGAGACATATCTCCGATCAATAACCAATAGCGGAACCTGGATGCTCATATTGGTTCTTACATATTCTATGAAGATCTTTATCGGTCAAACCGCATAACAACATACATTGTTCCCTTTGTCATCGGTATGTTACTTACCCGAGATTCGATCGTCGGTATCACCATACCTAGTTCAATCTCGTCACAAGCAAGTCTCTTTACTTGTTTCGTAATGCATCATCCCGTGGCTAACTCATTAGACACATTGCTTGCAAGGCTCATAGTGATGTGTATTACCGAGAGGGCCCAGAGATACATCTCTGATACTCGGAGTGAAAAATCCTAATCTTGATCTATGCCAACTCAACAAACACCATCGGAGACACCTGTAGAGCATCTTTATAATCACCCAGTTACGTTGTGATGTTGATAGCACACAAGGTGTTCCTCCGGTATTCCGGAGTTGCATAATCTCATAGTCTGAGGAACATGTATAAGTCATGAAGAGAGCAATAGCAGAAAAACTAAACGATCATTATGCTAAGCTAACGGATGGGTCTTGTGATGGGGTTATGTACCTAAGGTAGGATCATGGACCTGATCCAAGTAACTTACCCCAGGACATCCTTAGAAGAGGTCGCCTTCCAGTCGACCAACGAAGATTCACTCGACTAGCCTGAAGGACTCGACCACGAAGACTCACTCGATCACCAGGAGGTCAAGAGGCACTCTGCACTGCAACGGCCTGTAATCAAGTAGTCTTTATGATAGTAAAGGCACTTTATGTGGGGCGTTACCAGTAACGCCCCAGACTTAACTCACCTTAAACCCTCTCCTACGTGGGCTGGCTGGGGTCCTGGCGCACTCTATATAAGCCACCCCCCTCCACAGACAGAGGGGTTCGGCACCTTGTAATTCTTACATTCATAATCCACTCGACCGCCTCCGGGCTCCGAGACGTAGGGCTGTTACTTCTTCCGAGAAGGGCCTGAACTCGTACATCCTTTGTGCTTACAACCTCTCCATAGCTAGGACCTTGCCTCTCCATATCTACCCCCCACTCTACTGTCAGGCTTAGAACCACGACAGTTGGCGCCCACCGTGGGGCAGGTGTTTTAGCGATTTTGTGGAGAAGTTGCGATTCTTCCGAGTACTCTCATCATGGTGTCTGCTGGAGTTTTGGTCAAGGGTCAAGAGATCCGTCTCGGCACTCTCATCTTCATCGCCGACGACTCCGCATGGCTCCAGGAGGCTCCACTCGACGTAGACGCGCTCCCCGTCCGCGGTGCGACGCATTTTCGCGCATGTGTCCGCGGTGTTCTGCTGCGGCAACCGTCGACCCAGTATCGGTCGGCTCCTCCATCGTCCACCCTCCCGGTCTCCCGCCAGCGCAAGCGCTCAGGCCGGTCGAGGCTTCAGTGATGGGTGAGTCACGCGGTGGCTCGCCAATCGGCCACTACACAAGTTGCGGCAATCGAGCCCAACGAATCTCTCTACGGCCTGTTCGATCAGTCGACTGGCTCCGGAGAGACTGCATCCGAGTGCGGAAGCAGTGATCCAGCGGCGGAAATCTTGATGGTCGACGGGCCCCACAGCCCTCCTGGCTTCGCCCGAGGTGGTGGAGCAGGTGACGGCGGCGACCCTGCACGAGGCTACGAAGAGTACCAGCCCGAGCCACTCGACTCTCTGCAAAGAGAAGAGCTTCGCCGCAGGAACGAGGATCCCCTGCGTATTCCCATCGCAGGAGAAACCCCCGAGGCTCGTGCCTTGGAAGAGGCGCGTCTGGCCAATTTGGCCGAGCGCACTCGACTGGAGAACCTTCAGCGAGCACTTGACGAGCGCGCGCGGCAACGAGTTCCCGACACCAGTCGACGTCAACTCTTCCCGCCGACTCAGGTATATCGAACCCCAATTCAGAATTTAGCAGCTGCGACCCATATAGCAGAGTCTATTCAGCCTTCGCAGTCAGAAGCTGGCAGAGGTTTGCTGCAGATCAGGGATCTGCTCCGGGCAGCAGGAGATCAGAATTCAGCCGTGTCTCAGTCGCGCAACAGGATTCACAGTCGATCCGTCACTGTGAATACGGTTCAGTCGGCTCACAGCCCCAGATCGCCTCCGCGGCGCGAAGGGCGTGAGAATCGGCGAGATCAATATGGCGACAGACTCGACCGAGACGATAGGCGTCGAGTGCCCTATTCCCCTCCGAGGGGTGGGTCTTACGCTCCTCGGCAGCCAGATGATAGGCGTCAGTACAATACAGGGCGTAGGGTTCCAGTTGACCCCAGAGAGCCAGGCTTCGACGCGCGATCCATTATTGTGCAAGGGTTGGTCGACCGGAACAGAGCCCATCGAGGCGCACTCGACAGAGATGTACCCACGAGCAGTCGAGTACATGTTTCTGGTCCTGAATGTTTCAGCAGAGCTATCAGAGCCGCAGTTATTCCCCCCAATTTTAGGTTGGCAATAGGAGTCAGCAAGTTCACTGGTGAGTCTAAGCCTGAAACTTGGCTTGAAGACTACCGAGTGGCAGTTCAGATCGGTGGTGGGAACGACGAGGTGGCCATGAAGCATTTGCCCCTCATGTTGGAAGGTTCTGCCAGGGCATGGTTGACTCAATTACCTCCTAGCAGCATTTACACTTGGGAAGATCTGTCCCGAGTGTTCGTCAGAACGTTTGAAGGGACCTGCAAGCGACCAGCGGGATTGACAGAGTTGCAAGTCTGCGTGCAGAAAACTAATGAGACTCTCAAAGAGTATATTCAGAGGTGGATCACTTTGCACCACACTGTGGAGAATGTCTCTGATCATCAGGCAGTATGCGCCTTCAAAGACGGCGTCAAGAACAAAGAACCGAGTCTGAAATTTGGTCGAACCGGTGACATGACCTTGAGTCGGATGATGGAGATTGCTACCAAGTACGCCAACGGCGAAGAAGAAGACCGACTCCGAAGCGGCAAGCACAAGCCGAGTCAGTCGGAAAAAGGAAACATCAGTCGGAAACAGAAGCGGAAGGCTGAACCGGCAGCTCCTGGAGAGGCTCTGGCCGTGACTCAAGGAAAGTTTAAGGGGAAACCAAAAGGATCCTGGAACCCCAAGAAGGTAAAGGATAAAGAAGGGAACGACGTGATGGATATGCCGTGTCACATTCACACGAAGAAAGATGAAGAGGGGAATATCATTTACCCAAAGCACACCACTCGCCAATGTCGACTCCTGATCCAGCAGTTTCAGGGAAAACAGTCTAAGGACAAGGAGAAGGAGTCGGACAAGGCCGAAGACAAAGAGGACAGTGAGGGAGGATATCCGCATATCAACTCCACTCTGATGATCTTTGCAGATGTGGAAAGCAGAAGTCGACTGAAAGTGATTAACCGAGAGGTGAACATGGTTGCCCCAGCAAAGGCAAATTATCTGAAGTGGTCTCAAACACCCATCACATTCGACCAATCTGATCACCCGACTCATGTTGCCACCCCCGGGAGGCAAGCTTTGGTGGTCGATCCAGTTGTCGAAGGCACTCGACTGACAAAGGTGCTGATGGATGGTGGAAGTGGGCTGAACTTATTGTATGCAGACACATTGAAAGGTATGGGCATTCCGATGTCCCGACTGAGCACTAGTAACATGAGCTTCCATGGAGTCATACCAGGGAAGAAGGCCGAGTCACTCGGCCAGATAGCTTTGGACGTAGTGTTTGGTGACTCGAAGCATTTTCGCAAAGAAAAGTTGACGTTTGAGGTCGTGGATTTTCAAAGTGCATATCATGCCATTTTGGGAAGACCAGCCTATGCACGGTTCATGGCTCGACCATGTTACGTGTACCTCAAATTGAAGATGCCCGGTCCCAAAGGTGTGATCACTGTCACCGGTGATAGGAAAAAGGCAGAGGAGTGCTTTCAGAAGGGCTCCAAGATTGCCGATTCCCAAGTGACAGCGGTCGAGTTCGAAGAATACAAGCAAAACGCAGATCCGAGTGACTTGCTGCGATCCAAGAAGCCCGCCACAGAGTCTGCTTTCCAGTCGTCCGGTGAGACGAAGCCTGTTCACATTCACCCGACCGACCCCGAAGCAGCTCCGACCCACATCTCCACAACACTCGACCCAAAATAGGAAGAAGCGCTCATCCAGTTCCTCCGTGAGAACTGGGACATTTTTGCATGGAAGCCCGCTGACATGCCAGGTGTTCCCAGGGGACTGGCTGAGCATCGCCTAAGAGTCGACTCGTCTGCAAAACCAGTCAAAGAGCATCTTCGGCGGTCCGCCGTCCAGAAGAGAAAGGCCATCAGTGAAGAAGTGGCTCGACTGTTGGCAGCAGGATTTATCCGAGAGATATACCACTCCGAGTGGCTCGCTAATGTCGTCATGGTTCCTAAGAAGGACAAGTCGCTCCGAATGTGCATTGATTTCAAGCACATCAACCGGGCCTGCCCGAAAGATCACTTTCCTCTCCCCCGCATAGATCAAATTGTTGACTCGACCGCGGGATGCGAGAGGTTGTCTTTTTTAGATGCTTACTCCGGGTACCACCAGATCCGTCTGTACGGGCCCGATGAGGTAAAAACAGCTTTCATCACTCCATTCGGGTGCTTCTGCTATATCACCATGCCATTCGGCCTCAAGAATGCCGGAGCCACATTTATGCGAATGATTCAGAAGTGTCTACTCACCCAAATCAGTCGGAATGTGGAAGCTTATATGGATGATATTGTTGTCAAGTCACGAAAAGGTTCCGACCTGCTCGCTGACCTCGCCGAAACATTTGCCAACCTCAGAAGGTATCATATCAAGCTCAATCCATCAAAGTGCACATTTGGAGTTCCTGGTGGCAAGTTACTCGGTTTTCTCGTTTCCGAACGGGGAATCGACGCTAACCCAGAGAAGATTGGCACTATTCTCCGAATGAAACGCCCTGTGCGAGTGCACGATGTCCAGAAGCTTACTGGATGCTTGGCCGCATTAAGTCGATTCATCTCACGACTCAGTGAAAAGGCACTGCCTCTTTACCGACTGATGAAGAAGGCTGACAAGTTCGAGTGGACTCCAGAAGCTGATGCAGCGTTTGCCGAGCTAAAAGCTCTGCTCTCCACCCAGCCGGTGCTTGCTGCTCCAATCAGCAAAGAGCCTCTGTTGCTCTACATCGCAGCCACAGGACAAGTCGTCAGTACTGTGCTAACGGTCGAGCGGGAAGAAGAAGGAAAAGCTCTCAAAGTTCAGCGCCCAGTGTATTATTTGTCTGAAGTCTTGACTCCATCCAAGCAGAGATATCCTCATTATCAGAAGCTTGTGTATGGAATATACATGACCACAAAGAAGGTTGCTCATTATTTCTCTGACCATTCCATCACAGTCGTCAGCGACGCTCCACTATCAGAGATTTTGCACAACAGAGATGCAACTGGTCGAGTGGCCAAATGGGCGATTGAACTTCTTCCCCTTGATATCAAGTTTGAGGCAAAGAAAGCCATTAAGTCCCAAGCGATAGCAGATTTCCTCGCCGAGTGGATTGAACAACAGCAGCCGACTGAAGTTCACTCGGAGCATTGGACCATGTTTTTCGATGGCTCTAAGATGTTGAATGGTTCCGGTGCTGGGGTTGTCCTGGTTTCCCCCAGAGGAGATAAGCTCAGATATGTGCTCCAGATTCACTTTGATTCCTCCAACAATGAGGCAGAATATGAGGCCCTCCTATATGGGTTGCGCATGGCCATTTCACTCGGCGTCCGTCGCCTTATGGTCTATGGCGACTCGGATTTAGTGGTCAATCAGGTGATGAAAGAGTGGGAAGTGAGAAGCCCAGCCATGACTGGATACTGCAGTGCAGTGAGGAAGCTGGAGAAGAAGTTCGAGGGGTTGGAGCTCCATCATATACCCCGACTGAAAAATCAAGCAGCTGATGATCTAGCAAAGATAGGTTCCAAGAGAGAAGCCATTCCGAGTGGTGTGTTCTTGGAGCATATACACACTCCGTCAGTCAAAGAGGATCCTTTCACCGAAGAAACTCCGCAGCCCAAGAGCGCCACAGATCCGACTGAAGTTGAAGTCCCAGCGGTGGTCGACTTGGTCATGGAGGTTTTGGTGGTCATTCCCGACTGGACGATTCCGTATGTCGCATATATCTTGAGGAAAGAGCTTCCGGAGGATGAGGAAGAGGCTCGACAGATCGTCCGCCGATCTAAAGCCTTTACCGTAATCAAAGGACAATTATACAGAGAAAGCGCGACTGGAGTCGGTCAGAAGTGCATAACACCAGAAGAAGGTCGACTCATCCTCAATGATATTCACTCGGGGACCTGTGGTCATCATGCGTCCTCTCGGACCATCGTGGCCAAAGCATACCGAGCCGGATTTTACTGGCCCAAGGCGAATGAGATGGCAAAAGAGATAGTGGATAAGTGCGAGGGATGTCAGTTCTACTCGAATATGTCGCACAAGCCTGCGTCAGCTTTGAAGACCATCCCACTCGTCTGGCCTTTTGCAGTTTGGGGGCTGGACATGATCGGTCCTTTGAGAACAGGACGAAGTGGCTTCACGCATGTACTGGTGGCAGTCGACAAGTTCACCAAGTGGATCGAGGCTAAACCAATTAAGAGCCTTGACACCGGTACTGCTGTTAGCTTCGTCAGGGAACTAATATTCAGATATGGAGTCCCGCATAGCATCATCACGGATAATGGGTCGAACTTTGACTCAGAAGAATTCAGAACTTTCTGCAACTCCCAGGGCACACGAGTCGACTACGCTTCAGTCGCCCATCCGCAGTCGAATGGACAAGCAGAACGAGCTAATGGATTGATTCTCAAGGGACTGAAGCCTCGACTGATGCGTGATCTCAAACACGCGGCTGGAGCTTGGGTCGACGAACTTCCATCTGTACTCTGGGGACTGCGGACCACGCCTAATCGGTCGACCGGAAGAACTCCATTCTTCTTGGTCTATGGAGCTGAAGCAGTCTTGCCGAGTGATCTTCTCCACAATGCTCCTCGAGTTGAAATCTACAACGAAGCAGAAGCTGAACAAGCGCGGCAGGACGCAGTCGACCTTTTAGAGGAAGAAAGGGAGATGGCTCTGATCCGCTCGACCATCTACCAACAAGATTTGCGTCGTTTTCATGCCAGAAATGTGAGAGGTCGAGCCTTCCAGGAAGGGGATTTGGTTCTCCGAGTGGATCAGCACAAACCACACAAGCTTGCTCCTTCTTGGGAAGGCCCCTTCATCGTCACCAAGGTCCTCCACAACGGGGCGTACCGTCTTTACAACATCGAGCATAATATCGACGAGCCCCGAGCTTGGAACGCGGAGCTACTCCGCCCATTTTACACTTAAGTTTTATCACTCGGATGAGTTGCAATAAAGTACTTCTGTAACTCATGGACATCAAAATAATAGTGTAATCCCTCCATAATTTCTGTCACTTTTTATTTTTGTCCCCATAAAATTCCCACCCAGTGGGTGGCTTAGCCGCGAATCCGTTTCACCTAAGTTTGTAAAAATCCTACCGAGTGGTGAGCCAGACTCTCACTCGGAGGCTTAGCTGCGAATCCGTTTCGCCTAAGTTATAAAAGTCCTACCGAGTGGTGAGCCAGACTCTCACTCGGAGGCTTAGCTGCGAATCCGTTTCGCCTAAGTTATAAAAATCCTACCGAGTGAAGAGCAACCCTCTCACTCGGGGGCTTAGCTGCAGTCCAAGCACTCGCCTAAGTTGTGAAAATCCTACCGAGTGAAGAGCAATCCTCTCACTCGGAGGCTTAGCTGCAGCCTCGTGCTCGCCTAAGTTTATCAAAATCCTACCGAGTGGTAAGCCAGCCTTCCACTCGGAGGCTTAGCTGCAGCCTCGTGCTCGCCTAAGTTATAAAAATCCTACTGAGTGAAGAGCAACCCTCTCACTCGGGGGCTTAGCTGCAGTCCAAGCACTCGCCTAAGTTATAAAAATCCTACCGAGTGAAGAGCGACCCTCTCACTCGGAGGCTTAGCTGCAGCCCTGTGCTCGCCTAAGGTATAAAAACCCTGCCGAGTGGAGAGCAACCCTCTCACTCGGGGGGCTTAGCTGAAGCCCAGTGCTTGCCTAAGTGGACTAAAGAATAAGTCGATTGCAGTACAGGCACCTTGCTTTAAACCTGCAAAAGACATTCCGAGCCGAAGGCAATCATATTCAAGCGCCAAATTCAAGTTTGAATCGATATCTAAAGGAACCGAAAGTGCTCAGGCGTCAAGCCCATTAAGGTTTGTCGGTTACAATTTCACTCGGCATACCGAGGCAAATTTAAAGCGTCGAGCCAGAAGAAGTTTTTTACCCCTCCTGTGGAGGGCTGGAAGGTGCAACAAATTCATCAAGGTCAATCCCGTCGGCGATCCGAGTGGCAGCTGCAAGGAAAGTTTCCATAAAGGACCTGAAGTCGTGCTTCTTGGTATTGGCCACCCGAAGGGCCGCCAGCTTCTCCTCTCGTGCATCTTTGCAGTGGACTCGGGCCAGACACAGAGCGACATCTGCACCACACCGAGCCGAGGACTTCTTCCACTCCTGCACTCGACCAGGGATCGTGTTCAAGCGGGCCATCAGCGACTCAAGGTCATTCTGAAGTGTCTCCTCAGGCCAGAGCGTCGAGTCGATGCGCGATGTGGCAGCCTTCAGCCTTGCGAGATAGTCCACGACAGCTGCAATGCGAGACTCCAGTCGGAAAACATCCATGGCAACTTCGTCGTTCACCGGAGAATTGACGGGGTCGAGGTTCGGCTCCAGTCGGCTGGTTTCTTCTTCAAAGTTTTGACAAAATTCTGCAACGAGGATCACTAAGTCAAGGGGATAGTCGAATGGAAAAAGCCACAATTGGAAATATTTGCCAAACATGGAGGTTTACCTTCAAGCATAAGAAACAGCTTCTTGGCAAGGCCACTCAGGAAGGCCTCCAGTTCAGTTTTCTTCTCAGTCAATTTGCTGACTTGATCGGTCAGGGCAGCTTTGTCAGTTCTCAGTCGACTGACCTCCTTGTTGGCAATCCCAAGAGCAGTTTTCAGATTGGTATTGTCTTGTTCGAGCTTGGTGACTGAAGCTAACTTCTCGTCAGCAAGCTTGATCTTCTCAGCTAGCTCAAGGTCTTTCTTCTGCTGGGCCTCCCTTACCTTACCTGCAAGTTACAGCAAGATCAGATGCTGAAACAAGCAAGGGGAAAAGCAGTCGTCAGGGTCTCACCAAACATACCTTCGGTCTCCTCCTTTGCCTTTGTCAGCTTCTCCTGAACCAGCTTCAAGCTCAGCTCGACTTGAGTATGTTTCTGTTCCAGCTCTGAGTAGCGAGCCACAAGATCACAAGAGTTCTGCGAAGAACCAATCGACTAAATGTCAAATGTAATTCACTTCCGAGTGAAAAAGGGAAAAACACACGTTTCTAAGACTACAGCCGAATACAAGCATTCGACCGTAGTCTCGGGGACTACACCCAGTGGGTGCACTCAGCGTGCCCCCACTAATCCTGTTGAAGACAAAGTCGACCAGTCGACCTCAAAAAAAAAAGTGTGCGAGATGCATTCTCTAAGACTGTGATCAACTGCAAGCAGTCGACCACAGTCTCGGGGACTACACCTAGTGGGTGCACTCAGCGTGCCCCCACCGGTTTGTGAAATCCAGTCGACCAGTCGACTGACAGAAAGATTGACATCATAAAGCCTAAGGCCGACTGCCAGCAGTCGACCTTAGCCTTGGGGACTACACCCAGCGGGTGCACTCAGCGTGCCCCCGCTAACACGGAGTTTATTCGACACACCCATTGGGTGACTAATATAAATTCCGGAAAAGAAAAGTTTTTGGTAGCATATCCAACAGAACAAACAGCGGTCGACTGACCTGGACATTGCTTTGGAGGGCAGAGCTGGCGTCATAAGCTGCCTGACTCGCGTCCCGGATGGTCTTCAGCTGCTCCATCATAAGTCCCGCCTGGCGTATTGCCTCCTTCGCTGCGCCAGCTTGGTCCTCTGGGACGTGGTGCGTCGTGAAGAGAGAGGGCTGCTGAGCACTCGTCAGTGGACTTGCGAAGGACACCGTGTGTCGAGTGGTGTTTTCTTCTTCCACAGTCAGAATCTCAGGCGCCGTCACATCCTGAGGCAGCTTGCTGGCGGACGCTTTCCGACTCCTCCTGCGTGTCAGTGGTTCTTCATCCTCGTCGTCATCAGGGAGATTGATAACAGTGTTGGGTGGAGCTGCGGAGAAGGATCAGGATCAGAGATCGCGAGTCAGTCGACTAAGAACGGTGTTAAGAACACAGTACCTGGATTCGAAGTTGCTGCATCCTCCATCTCGTGGTCATCAGCCCGGGCCGAGGTCTCAGAAGTAGCAGCACTGCAACTCCAAAGGATCAGTCGACTAACTTCAGCGTCGACCAGAGATAAAGTTCACACAGAATAAGAAAATATGAGCAGCACGGTTACCCTGATATGGTAGGGATGGACACCTTCATCTTCGGCAAGAGTTTGATCGGCTTCGACGAGGCCGCCCTGGGCTGCTTCGGCGCCTTTTCAGTCGGCGCTGGAGAGGTGGTCCTAGGACGCTTGGTCGACTGCGTCGCAACCCTCTTGCCACGATCAGTCGAAGGGTCGTGGACGAGCTTCGACCGCCTTTCCGAGCGCGGTGGCACGACCTCCTCCTCCTCCTC
This sequence comes from Triticum aestivum, assembly GCF_018294505.1. Classification (NCBI taxonomy): domain Eukaryota; kingdom Viridiplantae; phylum Streptophyta; class Magnoliopsida; order Poales; family Poaceae; genus Triticum; species Triticum aestivum. The sequence goes on along the minus strand of NC_057797.1, from coordinate 389,585,468 downwards.
TTCCTCGTCCTCGACGTCGTCTTCATCACCGGCATCATCATCATCATCGTCATCGTCCTCTGCAACATCCGAGTCCCATTCCTCCTCTTCCTGGCTCTCGCCTCCGCTCGCCTCGCCCTCCTCAGTCGAAGCTTGTGCCCCATTGGGCATCGAGTACAGCTCGGTGAGGGCCTAGCAGATATCAAGACAATGATCAGTCGACCAGTCGGCAGAGTAAACAGAGATGAATGCGACAAGAATGCAGTGGAGAGCAGGGCAAGTGTACCTTATCTGGATCGCTGTTGTGGTCGAGTGGAGGAATCCTTCTGGCTCCGCGTGGGTTGTCCTTGTTTCCGGTGACGGCTGCCATCCATCTTTCCAGAGTGACATCGTCGACTGCTTCTGGATGGACTCTAGTCTCGTCTTCGGTCCCACAGTACAACCACATGCAGTGGCTCCGGAACTGGAGAGGCTGGATGCGACGCCTGAGGAAAACCTCCAAGAGGTCCATGCCTGTCACTCCCTCCCGAACCAACTGCACCACGCGCTCCATCAACATCTTCACGTCGGCTCTCTCCTCCGGAATCAGCTTCAGAGGGGAAGGCTTGCTCACTCGGTCCATGGTGAACGGAGGGAGTCCACTCGACTGCCCTGGCGTCGACTGGACCTGGCAGTAGAACCAAGTCGACTGCCAGCCTCTAACGGACTCGGGAAAGGTCATAGGCGGGAAGGTGCTCTTGTTCCTCACCTGAATCCCCAGGCCCCCGCACATTTGGACGACTCGGGTTCTCTCATCACCGGGGCTCGCCTTCTTCACGGTCTGAGATCGACACGTGAATATATGTTTGAACAAACCCCAGTGCGGTCGACAGCCCAGGAAACCCTCACACATGGACACGAACGCGGCAAGATAGGCAATGGAGTTTGGGGTAAAGTGGTGAAGCTGCGCTCCAAAGAAATTCAAGAAGCCACGGAAGAAAATACTTGGCGGCAAGGAAAACCCACGATCAACATGAGTGGCCAAAAGCACACACTCACCCTCTTCTGGCTGTGGCTGCCACTCCTTCCCCGGCAACCTCGTAGCTCCGTGAGGGATCAAGCCCTCGTTGGCCATGTCGAGGAGGTCCTTCTCTGTGATGGTCGACTGGATCCAGTCTCCTTGGACCCAGCCCTTCGGCAGGCGGGATCTGGACGAGGACCCTCCGCGGCTGGTGGGTCTCCCCTTCGCCTTCTCCGACGCCGACGCCTTCTTGGCGCACTCCAGCGCCGCCGTCTTCTCCTTGGCCATGGTCGCCGGCGAGATGCGCAAAGGGAAGTGGTGCGGGGGCGAGAGCGAGCACGCTGAGCAGGGAGGAAGGAGGCAGAGAGAAGGAAAGAATGCTAAGGCGCAGCACAGAAATCCTCGCCGGGCACATTTATAAGGTCCCTTCCGAGTGGATGACAGGTGGGCCCGGGCGATCTAATCATATCTGGAACAGTTATGCAGGCGGGATGCGTGGCGAAAAAGGCGGCACAAAGATCGAGGCGTCCATGCCCCGTCCCATCCGAACGCCGCGGTCCGCCCCGCTTCGCGCGCGCCCCCAAATTTCGCATCCCGCAGAATCCGCGAGCAACAAATCAGTCTGTCAGGCGCGGTGTTTCCGGCGATCCGTCGCTCGTAGATCGTCGTAGCTTGAAAGATCACTCGACGCAAAAGCAGAATGGATCAAGTCGACTGAAGTCAAGTTGTTTCCTGTCGGCGAAGAGATTCTTTAGTACAGAACAGCGCACAACCAGAGCGCAAAGGTTAATCGAAAACGACATCAACTCCTTCTTCACTCGAAGCCTCAATCCATTCGGGGGCTAATGATGGGGTTATGTACCTAAGGTAGGGTCATGGACCTGATCCAAGTAACTTACCCCAGGACATCCTTAGAAGAGGTCACCTTCCAGTCGACCAACGAAGATTCACTCGACTAGCCTGAAGGACTCGACCACGAAGACTCACTCGACCACCAGGAGGTCAAGAGGCACTCTGCACTGCAACGGCCTGTAATCAAGTAGTCTTTATGATAGTAAAGGCACTTTATGTGGGGCGTTACCAGTAACGCCCCAGACTTAACTCACCTTAAACCCTCTCCTACGTGGGCTGGCTGGGGTCCTGGTGCACTCTATATAAGCCACCCCCCTCCACAGACAGAGGGGTTCGGCACCTTGTAATTCTTACATTCATAATCCACTCGACCGCCTCCGGGCTCCGAGACGTAGGGCTGTTACTTCTTCCGAGAAGGGCCTGAACTCGTACATCCTTTGTGCTTACAACCTCTCCATAGCTAGGACCTTGCCTCTCCATACCTACCCCCACTCTACTGTCAGGCTTAGAACCACGACATCTTGTCCATCACATCGTTCTCTAATGATGTGATCCCGTTCATCAAATGACAACACATGTCTATGGCTAGGAAACTTAACCATCTTTGATTAACGAGCTAGTCAAGTAGAGGCATACAAGGGACACTCTGTTTGTCTATGTATTCACACATGTACTAAGTTTCTGATTTGATACAATCCTAGCATGAATAATAAACACTTATCATGATATAAGGAAATATAAATAACAACTTTATTATTGCCTCTAGAGCATATTTCCTTCAGTCTCCCACTTGCACTAGAGTCAATAATCTAGATTGCATAGTAATGATTCTAACACCCATGGAGTATTGGTGTTGATCATGTTTTGCTCGTGAGAGAGGCTTAGTCAATGGGTCTGCAACATTCAGATCCATATGTATCTTGCAAATCTCTATGTCTCCCTCCTTGACTTGATCACGGATGGAATTGAAGCGTCTTTTGATGTGCTTGGTTCTCTTGTGAAATCTGGATTCCTTTGCCAAGGCAATTGCACCGGTATTGTCCCAAAAGATTTTCATTGGACCCGATGCACTAGGTATTACACCTAGATCAGATATGAACTCCTTCATCCAGACTCCTTCATTTGCTTCTTCTGAAGAAGCTATGTACTCCTTCACACGTAGATCCCGCCACGATGCTCTGCTTAGAACTACACCAACTGACAGCTCCACCATTCAATAAAAATACGTATCCAGTTTGTGACTTAGAATCTTCCGGATCAGTGTCAAAGCTTGCATCGACATAACCGTTTACGACGAGCTCTTTGTCACCTCCATAAACGAGAAACATATCCTTAGTCCTTTTCAGGTATTTTAGGATGCTCTTGACCGCTGTCCAGTGATCCACTCCTGGATTACTTTGGTACCTCCCTGCTAAACTAATAGGCAGGAAGGCACACATCAGGTCTGGTACACAACATTGCATACATGATAGAACCTATGGCTGAGGCATAGGGAATGACTTTCATTTTCTCTCTATCTTCTGCAGTGGTCGGGCATTGAGTCTGACTCAACTTCACACCTTGTAACACAGGCAAGAACCCTTTCTTTGAATGGTCCATTTTGAACTTCTTCAAAACTTTATCAAGGTATGTGCTTTGTGAAAGTCCAATTAAGTGTCTTGATCTATCTCTATAGATCTTGATGCCCAATATATAAGCAGCTTCACCGAGGTCTTTAATTGAAAATTTCTTATTCAATTATCCTTTTATGTTATTCAGAAATTCAGTATCATTTCTGATCAACAATATGTCATCCACATATAATATCAGAAATGCTACGGAGCTCCCACTCACTTTCTTGTAAATGCAGGCTTCTCCAAAAGTCTGTATAAAACCATATGCTTTGATCACACTGTCAAAGCGTATATTCCAACTTCGAGAGGCTTGCACCAGTCCATAAATGGATCGCTGGAGCTTGCACATTTTGTTAGCACCTTTAGGATCGACAAAACCTTCTGGTTGCATCATATACAACTCTTCTTTGAGATATCCATTAAGGAATGCAGTTTTGACATCCATTTGCCAAATTTCATAATCATAAAATGAGGCAATTGCTAACATAATTCGGATAGACTTAAGCATCGCTACGTGTGAGAAGGTCTCATCGTAGTGAACTCCTTAAACTTGTCGAAAACCTTTCGCAACAAGTCAAGCTTTGTAGACAGTAATATTACCGTCAGCATCAGTCTTCTTCTTGAAGATCCATTTATTCTCTATGGCTTGCCGATCATCGGGCAAGTCAACCAAAGTCCAGACTTTATTCTCATACATGGATCCCATCTCAGATTTCATGGCCTCTAGCCATTTCGCGGAATCTGGGCTCATCATCGCTTCCTCATAGTTCGTAGGTTTGCCATGGTCAAGTAACATGACCTCCAGAACAGGATTACCATACCACTCTTGTCGTGGATTTGTCACGGCAGAAGTCCTTAGTGTCAGGACTTAGTCGCGAGGCCAACGCATCTATGTGGCAGCTTGAGAGGGGTTGAGCGGGACGAGAGACGCAGTGTTTTACCCAGATTTGACCCCTCACGGTGGAGGTAAAAGCCTACATCCTGCTTCATTGATATTGATGATGATGATCACGGTTACAAGAGTGCTCTATCTCGAGAGCTATTGTCTAAACCTAACTTGTCCAACTTGTGGAACTTGTGAATCTTGTCCCCTTTGGGGAGCCCTGCCCCTCCTTATATATGTTGGAGGGGCTGGTTACATGTAGAGTCCTATTAGGATTAGGACTAGTCTATCTCTAATACAAACCAGATACAAGTCCAGGTCTTAACTCTTTGTAAGATAAATGTTCCTCATGTTTTTCCTCTTAAACTGGCCCACCATAGTATGAACCGGCCTTCATGAACCGCCCGTTGGGCCACCGGGTCTTGTTGCTCCTCTGACCCGCTTGCCGGATTACCAATGAATCATAAACCGCCAGGTCCAAACGGGTCACCAGTGAATCGTCAAGTCTTAGACGGGCCTCAAGTAAACCGCCAAGTCCGGCCGGGTTATACTTCCGGCCGGTTTACGCCGCGGGGTATATCCCCGACAACTCTGGTGCGGATCTTACTCTGGTTGACCTATGAGGTTCGGTAGTAACTTGATCATAAGTTTCATGATCATGATCATTATCTTCCTCACTAATTGGTGTAGGAATCACTGGAACTGATTTATGTGATGAACTAGTTTCCAATAAGCGAGAAGGTACAGTTACCTCATCAAGTTCTACTTTCCTCCCACTCACTTCTTTCGAGAGAAACTCCTTCTCTAGAAAGGATCCATTCTTAGCAACATATATCTTGCCTTCGGATCTATGATAGAAGGTGTACCCAACAATCTCCTTTGGGTATCCTATGAAGACACATTTCTCCGATTTGGGTTCGAGCTTATCAGGTTGAAACTTTTTCAAATAAGCATCGCAGCCCCAAACTTTAAGAAACGACAACTTGGGTTTCTTGCCAAACTACAGTTCATATGGTGTCGTCTCGAAGGATTTCAATGGTGCCCTATTTAACGTGAATGCAGCCGTCTCTAAAGCATAACCCTAAAATGATAGCGGTAAATCAATAAGAGACATCATAGATCACACCATATCTAATAAAGCGCGGTTACGACATTCGGACACACCATTACGCTGTGGTGTTCCAGGTGGCGTGAGCTGCGAAACTATTCCGCATTATTTCAAATGAAGACCAAACTCATAACTCAAATATTCACCTCCACGATCAGATCATAGAAACTTAATTTTCTTGTTACGATGATTTCCCACTTCACTCTGAAATTCTTTGAACTTTTCAAATGTTTTAGACTTACGTTTCATCAAGTAGATATACCCATATCTGCTCAAATCATCTATGAATGTCAGAAAATAACGATACCCACCGCGAGCATCAACACTAATCGGACCGCATACATCAGTATGTATTATTTCCAGTAAGTCTGTTGCTCGCTCCATTGTTTTGGAGAACGGAGTCTTAGTCATCTTTGTTGGGGAATGTAGTAATTTCAAAAAATTTCCTACGCACACGCAAGATCATGGTGATGCATAGCAACGATAGGGGAGAGTGTTGTCTACGTACCCTCGTAGACCGGAAGCGGAAGCGTTAGCACAACGCGGTTGATGTAGTCGTACGTCTTCACGATCCGACCGATCAAGTACCGAATGCACGGCACCTCCGAGTTCTGCACACCTTCAACTCGATGACATCCCTCGAACTCCGATCCAGCCGAGTGTTGAGGGAGAGTTTCGTCAGCACGATGGCGTGGTGACGATGTTGATGTTCTACCGACGCAGGGCTTCACCTAAGCACCGCTACGATATGATCGAGGTGGATTATGGTGGAGGGGAGCACCGCACACGGCTAAGAGAACGATCACGAAGATCAACTTATGTGTCTATGGGGTGCCCCCTGGCCACGTATATAAAGGAGTGGAGGAGGGGAGAGAGGGCCGGCCCCTATGGCGCGCCCTGGAGGAGTCCTACTCCCACCGGGAGTAGGATTCCCCCCCCCCTTCCAAGTAGTAGGAGTAGGAGTCAACGCAAGGGAAGGGAGAAGAGAAGGAAGGAGGGGGCGCAGCCCCTCCCCCTAGTCCAATTCGGACTAGGCCTTGGGGGGCGCCCAACCTCTCCTCTCTCTTTCCCCTAAAGCCCAATAAGGCCCATATACTCCTCGGCGAATTCCCGTAACTCTTCGGTACTCCGAAAAATACCCGAATCACTTGGAACCTTTCCGATGTCCGAATATAGTCGTCCAATATATCGATCTTTACGTCTCGACCATTTCGAGACTCCTCGTCATGTCCCCGATCTCATCCGGGACACCGAACTCCTTAGGTACATCAAAACATATAAACTCATAATATAACCGTAATCGTAGCGTTAAGCGTGCGGACCCTACGGGTTCGAGAACTATGTAGACATGACCGAGACACGTCTCCGGTCAATAACCAATAGCGGAACCTGGATGCTCATATTGGCTCCTACATATTCTACGAAGATCTTTATCGGTCAGACCGCATAACAACATACGTTGTTCCCTTTGTCATCGGTATGTTACTTGCCCGAGATTTGATCGTCGGTATCTCAATACCTAGTTCAATATCGTAACCGGCAAGTCTCTTTACTCGTTCCGTAATACATCATCTTGCAACTAACTCATTAGTTGCAATGCTTGCAAGGCTTAGGTGATGTGCATTACCAAGAGGGCCCAGAGATACCTCTCCGACAATCGAAGTGACAAATCCTAATCTCGAAATACGCCAACCCAACAAGTACCTTCGGAGACACCTATAGAGCACCTTTATAATCACCCAGTTACGTTGTGACATTTGGTGGCACACAAAGTGTTCCTCCGGTAAACGGGAGTTGCATAATCTCATAGTCATAGGAACATGTATAAGTCATGAAGAAAGCAATAGCAACAAACTAAACGATCAAGTGCTATGCTAACGGAATGGGTCAAGTCAATCACATCATTCTCCTAATGATGTGATCCCGTTAATCAAATGACAACTCATGTCTATGGTTAGGAAACATAACCATCTTTGATCAACGAGCTAGTCAAGTAGAGGCATACTAGTGACACTCTGTTTGTCTATGTATTCACACATGTATTATGTTTCCGGTTAATACAATTCTAGCATGAATAATAAACATTTATCATGATATAAGGAAATAAATAATAACTTTATTATTTCCTCTAGGGCATATTTCCTTCAGTCTCCCACTTGCACTAGAGTCAACAGTCTAGTTCACATCACCATGTGATTTAATACCAATAGTTCACATCACCATGTGATTAACACCCACAGTTCACATCGACATGTGACCAACACCCAAAGGGTTTACTGGAGTCAATAATCTAGTTCACATCGCTATGTGATTAATACCCAAAGAGTACTAAGGTGTGATCATGTTTTGCTTGTGAGAGAAGTTTAGTCAACGGGTTTGCTACATTCAGATCCGTAAGTATTTTGCAAATTTCTATGTCAACAACGCTCTGCACAGAGCTACTCTAGCTAATTGCACCCACTTTCAATATGTATCCAGATTGAGATTTAGAGTCATCTGGATCAGTGTCAAAATTTGCATCGACGTAACCCTTTATGACGAACCTTTTGTCACTTCCATAATCGAGAAACATATCCTTATTCCACTAAGGATAATTTTGACCAATGTCTAGTGATCTACTCCTAGATCACTAATGTACTCCTTTGCCAAACTCAGGACAGGGTATACAATAGGTCTGGTACACAGCATGGCATACTTTATAGAACCTATGGCTGAGGCAAAGGGAATGACTCTCATTCTCTCTCTATCTTCTGTCGTGGTCGGGTTTTGAGTCTTACTCAACTTCACACCTTGGAAGACAGGCAAGAACTTCTTCTTTGACTGTTCTATTTTGAACTACTTCAAAATCTTGTCAAGGTATGTACTCATTGAAAAAACTTATCAAGCATCTTGATCTATCTCTATAGATCTTGATGCTCAATATGTAAGTAGCTTTAGCGAGGTCTTTCTTTGAAAAAATCCTTTCAAATATTCCTTTATGTTTTGCAGAATAATTCTACATTATCTCCGATCAACAATATGTCTTTCACATATACTTATTAGAAATGATGTAGTGCTCCCAATCACTTTCTTGTAAATACAGGATTCACCGCAAGTCTGTATAAAACTATATGCTTGATCAACTTATCAAAGCGTATATTCCAACTCCGAGATGCTTGCACCAGTCCATAGATGGATCGCTGGACCTTGCATATTTTGTTAGTACCTTTAGGATTGACAAAACCTTCTGGTTGCATCATATACAACTCTTCTTTAATAAATCCATTAAGGAATGCAGTTTTGTTTAACCATTTGCCAGATTTCATAAAATGCGGCAATTGCTAACATGATTCAGACAGACTTAAGCATAGATACGAGTGAGAAACTCTCATCGTAGTCAACACCTTGAACTTGTCGAAAACCTTTTTGCGACAATTCTAGCTTTGTAGATAGTAACACTACTATCAGCGTCCGTCTTCCTCTTGAAGATCCATTTAATCTCAATGGCTTACCGATCATTGGGCAAGTGAATCAAAGTCCATACTTTGTTCTCATACATGGATCTCATCTCAGATTTCATGGCCTCAAGCCATTTCGCAGAATCTGGGCTCATCATCGCTTCCTCATAGTTCTTAGGCTCGTCATGGTCAAGTAACATGACCTCCAGAACAGGATTACCGTACCACTCTGGTGTGGATCTCTCTCTGGTTTACCTATGAGGTTTGGTAGTAACTTGATCTGAAGTTACATGATCATCGTCATTAGCTTCCTCATTAATAGTAGTCACAGGAACAGATTTCTGTGATGAACTGCTTTCCAATAATGGAGCAGGTACAGTTACCTCATCAAGTTCTACTTTCCTCCCACTCACTTCTTTCGAGAGAAGATCCTTCTCTGGAAAGGATCCATTCTCAGCAACGAATATCTTGCCTTTCGGATCTGTGATAGAAGGTGTACCCAACATATTCTTTTGGGTATCCTATGAAGACGCACTTCTCCGATTTGGGTTTGAGCTTATGAGGTTGAAACTTTTTCACATAAGCATTGCAACCTCAAACTTTAAGAAACAACAGCTTAGGTTTCTTGCCAAACCATAGTTCATACGGTGTCGTCTCAACGGATTTAGATGGTGCCCTATTTATCATGAATGCAAATGTCTATAATGCATAACCCCAAAACGATAGTGGTAATCGGTAAGAGACATCATAGATCGCTCCATATCTAATAAAGCACGATTACGATGTTCGGACACACCATTACACCGTGGTGTTCCAGGTGGCGTGAGTAGTGAAACTATTTCACATTGTTTTAACTGAAGGCCAAACTCGTAACTCAAATATTTTACTTCTGCGATCATATCGTAGAAACTTTTATTTTTATTACGATGATTCTCCACTTCACTTTGAACTTTTCAAATGTTTCAGACTTGTGTTTCATTAAGTAGATATACTCATATCTGCTCAAATCATCTGTGAAGATTAGAAAATAATGATACCTACTGCGAGCCTCAATATTCACTGGACCACATACATCAGTATGCATGATTTCCAACAAATCTGTTGCTTGCTGCATTGTTCCGGAGAACGGAGTCTTAGTCATCTTGCCCATGAGGCATGGTTCGTAAGCATCAACTGATTCATAATCAAGTTATTCCAAAAGTCCATCAGCATGGAGTTTCTTCATGCGCTTTACACCAATTTGACCTAAACGGCACTGCCACAAATAAGTTGCACTATCATTATTAACTTTGCATCTTTTGGTTTCAATATTATGAATATGTGTATCACTACGATCGAGATCCAATGAACCATTTTCATTGGGTGTATGTGTTGGGGAACGTAGTAATTTCAAAATTTTCCTACGCACACGCAAGATCATGGTGATGTATAGCAACGAGGGGAGAGTATGATCTACGTACCCTTGTAGATCGCAACGGAAGCGTTGACACAACGTAGAGGAAGTAGTCGTACGTCTTCTTCCCGATCCAACCGATCCAAGCACCGTTACTCCGGCACCTCCGAGTTCTTAGCACACGTACAGCTCGATAACGATCCCCGGGCTCCGATCCAGCAAAGCTTCGGGGAGGAGTTCTGTCAGCACGACGGCGTGGTGACGATCTTGATGTATTACCGACGCAGGGCTTCGCCTAAGCACTACAACGATATGATCAAGGTGGAATATGGTGGCAGGGGGCACCGCACACGGCTAAGGAACGATCTCAATGATCAACTTGTGTGTCTAGAGGTGCCCCCTCGCCTCCGTATATAAAGGAGCCAAGGGGAAGAGGTGCGCCGGCCAGGAGGAGGGCGCAGGAGGAGTCCTACTCCTACCGGGAGTAGGACTCCCCCCCCCCAATCCTATTCCAACTAGGATTCCCAAGGGGGAAAGAGGGAGAGGGGTGGCCGGCCACCTCTCCTAGTCCTAATAGGACTAGGGGAGGGGGGAGGCGTGCAGCCCTTATGGGCAGCCCTTTCACCTTTCCACTAAGGCCCAATAAGGCCCATATGACTCCCGGGGGGTTCCGGTAACCTCCCGGTAATCCGGTAAAATCCTGATTTCACCCGGAACACTTCCGATGTCCAAACATAGGCTTCCAATATATCAATCTTTATGTCTCGACCATTTCGAGACTCCTCGTCATGTCCGTGATCACATCCGGGACTCTGAACAACCTTCGGTACATCAAAATGCATAAACTCATAATAACTGTCATCGTAACGTTAAGCGTGCGGACCCTACGGTTCGAGAACAATGTAGACATGACCGAGACACGTCTCCGGTCAATAACCAATAGCGGGACCTGGATGCCCATATTGGCTCCTACATATTCTACGAAGATCTTTATCGGTCAGACCGCATAACAACATACGTTGTTCCCTTTGTCATTGGTATGTTACTTGCCCGAGATTCGATCGTCGGTATCCAATACCTAGTTCAATCTCGTTACCGGCAAGTCTCTTTACTCGTTCTGTAATACATCATCTCACAACTACCATATTAGTTGTAATGCTTGCAAGGCTTATGTGATGTGCATTACCGAGAGGGCCCAGAGATACCTCTCCGACAATCGGAGTGACAAAACCTAATCTCGAAATACGCCAACCCAACATGTACCATTGGAGACACCTGTAGTACTCCTTTATAATCACCCAGTTACGTTGTGACGTTTGGTAGTACCCAAAGTGTTCCTCCGGTAAACGGGAGTTGCATAATCTCATAGTTATAGGAACATGTATAAGTCATGAAGAAAGCAATAGCAACATACTAAACGATCGGGTGCTAAGCTAATGGAATGGGTCATGTCAATCAGATCATTCAACTAATGATGTGACCTCGTTAATCAAATAACAACTCATTGTTCATGGTTAGGAAACATAACCATCTTTGATTAACGAGCTAGTCAAGTAGAGGCATACTAGTGACACTTTGTTTGTCTATTTATTCACACATGTATTATGTTTCCGGTTAATACAATTCTAGCATGAATAATAAACATTTATCATGATTATAAGGAAATAAATAATAACTTTATTATTGCCTCTAGGGCATATTTCCTTCACTCTCCCACTTGCACTAGAGTCAATAATCTAGATTACACTGTAATGATTCTAACACCCATGGAGCCTTGGTGCTGATCATGTTTTGCTCGTGGAAGAGGCTTAGTCAACGGGTCTGCAACATTCAGATCCGTATGTATCTTGCAAATCTCTATGTCTCCCACCTGGACTAGATCCCGGATGGAGTTGAAGCGTCTCTTGATGTGCTTGGTCCTTTTGTGAAATCTGGATTCCTTTGCCAAGGCAATTGCACCAGTATTGTCACAAAAGATTTTCATTGGACCCGATGCACTAGGTATGACACCTAGATCGGATATGAACTCCTTCATCCAGACTCCTTCGTTTGCTGCTTCCGAAGCAGCTATGTACTCCGCTTCACATGTAGATCCCGCTACGACGCTTTGTTTAGAACTGCACCAACTGACAGCTCCACCGTTCAATGTAAACACGTATCCGGTTTGCGATTTAGAATCGTCCGGATCAGTGTCAAAGCTTGCATCAACGTAACCTTTTACGGTGAGCTGTTTGTCACCTCCATATACGAGAAACATATCCTTAGTCCTTTTCAGGTATTTCAGAATGTTCTTGACCGCTGTCCAGTGATCCACTCCTGGATTACTTTGGTATCTCCCTGCTAAACTTATAGCAAGGCACACATCAGGTCTGGTACACAGCATTGCATACATGATAGAGCCTATGGCTGAAGCATAGGGAACATCTTTCATTTTCTCTCTATCTTCTGCAGTGGTCGGGCATTGAGTCTGACTCAACTTCACACCTTGTAACACAGGCAAGAACCCTTTCTTTGCTTGATCCATTTTGAACTTTTTCAAAATCTTGTCAAGGTATGTGCTTTGTGAAAGTCCAATTAAGCGTCTTGATCTATCTCTATAGATCTTTATGCCTAATATGTAAGCAGCTTCACTGAGGTCTTTCATTGAAAAACTCTTATTCAAGTATCCCTTTATGCTATCTAGAAATTCTATATCATTTCCAATCAATAATATGTCATCCACATATAATATCAGAAATGCTACAGAGCTCCCACTCACTTTCTTGTAAATACAGGCTTCTCCAAAAGTCTGTATAAACCCAAATGCTTTAATCACACTATCAAAGCGTTTATTCCAACTCCGAGAGGCTTGCACCAGTCCATAAATGGATCGCTGGAGCTTGCACACTTTGTTAGCTCCCTTTGGATCAACAAAACCTTCTGGTTGCATCATATACAACTCTTCTTCCAGAAATCCATTCAGGAATGCAGTTTTGACATCCATCTGCCAAATTTCATAATTATAAAATGCGGCAATTGCTAACATGATTCGGACAGACTTAAGCATCGCTACGGGTGAGAAGGTCTCATCGTAGTCAACCCCTTGAACTTGTCGAAAACCTTTTGCGACAAGTCGAGCTTTATAGACAGTAACATTACCGTCGGCGTCAGTCTTTTTCTTGAAGATCCATTTATTCTCAATTGCTTGCCGATCATCGGGCAAGTCAACCAAAGTCCATACTTTGTTCTCATACATGGATCCCATCTCAGATTCCATGGCTTCAAGCCACTTTGCGGAATCTGGGCTCACCATCGCTTCTTCATAGTTCGTAGGTTCATCATGATCTAGTAGCATGACTTCCAGAACTGGATTACCGTACCACTCTGGTGCGGATCTTACTCTGGTTGATCTACGAGGTTCAGTAGTATCTTGTTCTGAAGTTTCATGATCATTATCATTAACTTCCTCACTTATTGGTGTAGGTGTCGCAGAAACAGTTTTCTGTGATGTACTATTTTCCAACAAGGGAGTAGGTACAGTTACCTCGTCAAGTTCTACTTTCCTCCCACTCACTTCTTTTGAGAGAAACTCCTTCTCAAGAAAGTTTCCGAATTTAGCAACAAAAGTCTTGCCTTCGGATCTGTGATAGAAGGTGTATCCAATAGTTTCCTTTGGATATCCTATGAAGACACATTTCTCCGATTTGGGTTCGAGCTTATCAGGTTGAAGCTTTTTCACATAAGCATCGCAGCCCCAAACTTTCAGAAACGACAGCTTTGGTTTCTTGCCAAACCATAGTTCATAAGGCGTCGTCTCAACGGATTTTGATGGTGCCCTGTTTAACGTGAATGCGGCCGTCTCTAGAGCGTATCCCCAAAATGATAGCGGTAAATCAGTAAGAGACATCATAGATCGCACCATATCTAGTAAAGTACGATTACGACGTTCGGACACACCATTACGCTGTGGTGTTCCGGGTGGCGTGAGTTGCGAAACTATTCCACAATTTTTCAAATGTACACCAAACTCGTAACTCAAATATTCTCCTCCACGATCAGATCGTAGAAACTTTGTTTTCTTGTTACAATGATTTTCCACTTCACTCTGAAATTCTTTGAACATTTCAAATGTTTCAGACTTATGTTTCATTAAGTAGATATAACCATATCTGCTTAAATCATCTGTGAAGGTGAGAAAATAACGATATCCGCCATGAGCCTCAATATTCATCGGACCACATACATCTGTATGTATGATTTCCAACAAATCTGTTGCTCTCTCCATAGTACCGGAGAACGGTGTTTTAGTCATCTTGCCCATGAGGCACGGTTCGCAAGTACCAAGTGATTCATAATCAAGTGGTTCCAAAAGTCCATCAGTATGGAGTTTCTTCATGTGCTTTACACCGATATGACCTAAACGGCAGTGCCACAAATAAGTTGCACCATCATTATCAACTCTGCATCTTTTGGCTTCAACATTATGAATATGTGTATCACTACTCTCGAGATTCAATAAGAATAGACCACTCTTCAAGGGTGCGTGACCATAAAAGATATTACTCATATAAATAGAACAACCATTATTCTCTGATTTAAATGAATAACCGTCTCGCATCAAACAAGATCCAGATATAATGTTCATGCTTAACGCTGGCACTAAATAACAATTATTTAGGTCTAATACTAATCCCGAAGGTAGATGTAGAGGTAGCGTGCCGACCGCGATCACATCGACTTTGGAACCGTTTCCCACGCGCATCGTCACCTTGTCCTTAGCCAATCTTCGTTTAATCCATAGCCCCTGTTTCGAGTTGCAAATATTAGCAACAGAACCAGTATCAAATACCCAGGTGCTACTGCGAGCATTAGTAAGGTACACATCAATAACATGTATATCATATATACGTTTGTTCACCTTGCCATCCTTCTTATCCGCCAAATACTTTGGGCAGTTCCGCTTCCAGTGACCAGTCTGCTTGCAGTAGAAGCACTCAGTTTCAGGCTTAGGTCCAGACTTGGGTTTCTTCTCTTGAGCAGCAACTTGCTTGTCGTTCTTCTTGAAGTTCCCCTTCTTCTTCCCTTTGCCCTTTTTCTTGAAACTAGTGGTTTTGTTAACCATCAACACTTGATGCTCCTTTTTGATTTCTACCTCCGCAGCTTTCAGCATTGCGAAGAGCTCGGGAATAGTCTTGTTCATCCCTTGCATATTATAGTTCATCACGAAGCTCTTGTAGCCTGGTGGCAGTGATTGGAGAATTCTGTCAATGACGCAATCATCTGGAAGATTAACTCCCAATTGAATCAAGTGATTATTATACCCAGACATTTTGAGTATATGCTCACTGACAGAACTGTTCTCTTCCATCTTGCAGCTATAGAACTTATTGGAGACTTCATATCTCTCAATCCGGGCATTCTTTTGAAATATTAACTTCAACTCCTGGAACATCTCATATGCTCCATGATGTTCAAAACATCATTGAAGTCCCGGTTCTAAGCCGTAAAGCATGGCACACTGAACTATCGAGTAGTCATCAGCTTTGCTCTGCCAGACGTTCATAACATCTGGTGTTGCTCCAGCAGCAGGCCTGGCACCCAGCGGTGCTTCCAGGACGTAATTCTTCTGTGCAGCAATGAGGATAATCCTCAAGTTATGGACCCAGTCCGTGTAATTGCTACCATCATCTTTCAACTTTGCTTTCTCAAGGAACGCATTAAAATTCAACGGAACAACAGCACGAGCCATCTATCTACAATCAACATAAATAAGCAAGATACTATCAGGTACTAAGTTCATGATAAATTTAAGTTCAATTAATCATATTACTTAAGAACTCCCACTTAGATAGACATCCCCCTAATCCTCTAAGTGATCACGTGATCCAAATCAACTAAACCATGTCCGATCATCACGTGAGATGGAGTAGTTTCATTGGTGAACATCATTATGTTGATCATATCTACTATATGATTCACGCTCGACCTTTCGGTCTCCGTGTTCCGAGGCCATATCTGTATATGCTTGGCTCGTCAAGTATAACCTGAGTATTCCGCGTGTGCAACTGTTTTGCACCCGTTGTATTTGAACGTAGAGCCTATCACACCCGATCATCACGTGGTGTCTCAGCACGAAGAACTTTCACAACGGTGCATACTCAGGGAGAACACTTCTTGATAATTTAGTGAGAGATCATCTTATAAAGCTACCGTCGAACTAAGCAAAATAAGATGTATAAAAGATAAACATCACATGCAATCAATATAAATGATATGATATGGCCATCATCATCTTGTGCCTGTGATCTCCATCTCCGAAGCACCGTCATGATCACCATCGTCACCGGCGCGACACCTTGATCTCCATCGTAGCATCGTTGTCGTCTCGCCAATCTTATGCTTCCGGCTACCGTTTAGTGATAAAGTAAAGCATTACATCGCGATTGCATTGCATACAATAAAGCGACAACCATATGGCTCCTGCCAGTTGCCGATAACTCGGTTACAAAACATGATCATCTCATACAATAAAATTTAGCATCATGCCTTGACCATATCACATCACAACATGCCCTGCAAAAACAAGTTAGACGTCCTCTACTTTGTTGTTGTAAGTTTTACGTGGCTGCTACGGGCTTTAAGCAAGAACCAATCTCACCTACGCATCAAAACCACAACGATAGTTTGTCAAATAGACTCCGTTTTAACCTTCGCAAGGACCGGGCGTAGCCACACTCGGTTCAACTAAAGTTGGAGAGACAGTCGCCCGCAAGCCATCTATGTGCAAAGCACGTCGAGGGAACCGGTCTCGCGTAAGCGTACACGTAAGGTTGGTCCGGGTCGTCTCGTCCAACAATACCGCCGAACCAAAGTATGACATGCTGGTAGGCAGTATGACTTGTATCGTCCACAACTCACTTGTGTTCTACTCGTGCAAATAACATCAAACCATAAAACCTAGGCTCGGATGCCACTGTTGGGGAACGTAGTAATTTCAAAATTTTCCTACGCACACGCAAGATCATGGTGATGTATAGCAACGAGGGGAGAGTATGATCTACGTACCCTTGTAGATCGCAACGGAAGCGTTGACACAACGTAGAGGAAGTAGTCGTACATCTTCTTCCCAATCCAACCAATCCAAGCACCGTTACTCCGGCACCTCCGAGTTCTTAGCACACGTACAGCTCGATAACGATCCCCGGGCTCCGATCCAGCAAAGCTTCGGGGAGGAGTTCTGTCAGCACAACGGCGTGGTGACGATCTTGATGTATTACCGACGCAGGGCTTCGCCTAAGCACTACAACGATATGATCAAGGTGGAATATGGTGGCAGGGGGCACCGCACACGGCTAAGGAATGATCTCAATGATCAACTTGTGTGTCTAGAGGTGCCCCCTTGCCTCCGTATATAAAGGAGCCAAGGGGAAGAGGTGCGCCGGCCAGGAGGAGGGCGCAAGAGGAGTCCTACTCCTACCGGGAGTAGGACTCCCCCCCCCCCAATCCTATTCCAACTAGGATTCCCAAGGGGGAAAGAGGGAGAGGGGTGGCCGACCACCTCTCCTAGTCCTAATAGGACTAGGGGAGGGGGGGAGGCGCGCAGCCCTTATGGGCAGCCCTTCCACCTTTCCACCAAGGCCCAATAAGGCCCATATGACTCCCGGGGGGTTCTGGTAACCTCCCGGTAATCCGGTAAAATCCTGATTTCACCCGGAACACTTCTGATGTCCAAACATAGGCTTCCAATATATCAATCTTTATGTCTCGACCATTTCGAGACTCCTCGTCATGTCCGTGATCACATCCGGGACTCCGAACAACCTTCGGTACATCAAAATGCATAAACTCATAATAACTGTCATCGTAACGTTAAGCGTGCGGACCCTACGGTTCGAGAACAATGTAGACATGACCGAGACACGTCTCCGGTCAATAACCAATAGCGGGACCTGGATGCCCATATTGGCTCCTACATATTCTACGAAGATCTTTATCGGTCAGACCGCATAACAACATACGTTGTTCCCTTTGTCATTGGTATGTTACTTGCCCGAGATTCGATCGTCGGTATCCAATACCTAGTTCAATCTTGTTACCGGCAAGTCTCTTTACTCGTTCCGTAATACATCATCTCACAACTACCATATTAGTTGTAATGCTTGCAAGGCTTATGTGATGTGCATTACCGAGAGGGCCCAGAGATACCTCTCCGACAATCGGAGTGACAGAACCTAATCTCGAAATACACCAACCCAACATGTACCATTGGAGACATCTGTAGTACTCCTTTATAGTCACCCAGTTACGTTGTGACGTTTGGTAGTACCCAAAGTGTTCCTCCAGTAAACGGGAGTTGCATAATCTCATAGTTATAGGAACATGTATAAGTCATGAAGAAAACAATAGCAACATACTAAACGATCGGGTGCTAAGCTAATGGAATGGGTCATGTCAATCAGATCATTCAACTAATGATGTGACCTCGTTAATCAAATAACAACTCATTGTTCATGGTTAGGAAACATAACCATCTTTGATTAACGAGCTAGTCAAGTAGAGGCATACTAGTGACACTTTGTTTGTCTATTTATTCACACATGTATTATGTTTCCGGTTAATACAATTCTAGCAGGAATAATAAACATTTATCATGATTATAAGGAAATAAATAATAACTTTATTATTGCCTCTAGGGCATATTTCCTTCAGTATGACCATAGAAGGTTTTATTCATGTAAACAGAACAACAATTTATTCTCTTACTTAAATGAATAACCGTATTGCAATAAACATGATCAAATCATATTCATGCTCAACGCAAACACCAAATAACACTTATTTAGGTTCAACACTAATCCCGAAAGTATAGGGAGTGTGCGATGATGATCATATAAATCTTGGAACCACTTCCAACACACATCGTCACTTCACCCTTAACTAGTCTTTGTTCATTCTGCAACTCCCATTTCGAGTTACTATTCTTAGCAACTGAACCAGTATCAAATACCGAGGGGTTGCTACGAACACTAGTAAAGTACACATCAATAACATGTAGATCAAATATACCTATGTTCACTTTGCCATCCTTCTTATCCGCCAATTACTTGGGGTAGTTCCGCTTCTAGTGACCAGTCCCTTTGCAGTGGAAGCACTTAGTCTCAGGCTTAGGTCCAGACTTGGGCTTCTTCACTTGAGCAGCAACTTGCTTGCCGTTCTTCTTGAAGTTCCCTTTCTTTCCCTTTGCCCTTTTCTTGAAACTAGTGGTCTTGTTAACCATCAACACTTGATGTTTTTCTTGATTTCTACCTTCGTCGATTTCAGCATCACGAAGAGCTTGGGAATTACTTTCGTCATCCCTTGCATATTGTAGTTCATCATGAAGTTCTACTAACTTGGTGATGGTGACTGGAGAATTCTGTCAATCACTATTTTATCTGGAAGATTAACTCCCACTTGATTCAAGCGATTGTAGTACCCAGACAATCTGAGCACATGCTCACTGCTTGAGCTATTCTCCTCCATCTTTTAGCTATAGAACTTGTTGGAGACTTCATATCTCTCAACTCAGGTATTTTACTTGAAATATTAACTTCAACTCCTGGAACATCTCATGTGGTCCATGATGTTCAAAACGTCTTTGAAGTCCCGATTCTTAGCTGTTAAGCATGGTGCACTAAACTATCAAGTAGTCATCATATTGAGCTAGCCAAACGTTCATAACGTCTTTATCTACTCCTGTAATAGGTCTATCACCTAGCGGTGCATCAAGGACATAATTCTTCTGTGCAGCAATGAGGATAAACCTCAGATCACGGATCCAATCTGCATCATTGCTACTAACATTTTTCAACTTAGTTTTCTCTAGGAACATATAAAATTAAACGGGGAGCAATATCGCGAGCTATTGATCTACAACATAGATATGCTAATACTACCAGGACTAAGTTCATGATAAATTAAAGTTCAATTAATCATATTACTTAAGAACTCCAACTTAGATAGACATCCCTCTAATCTTCTAAGTGATCATGTGATCCATATCAACTAAACCATGTCCGATCATCACGTGAGATGGAGTAGTTTCAATGGTGAACATCACTATGTTGATCATATCTACTATATGATTCACGCTCGACCTTTCGGTCTCCGTGTTCCGAGGCCATATCTATTATATGCTAGGCTCGTCAAGTTTAACCTGAGTATTCCGCGTGTGCAACTGTTTTGCACCCGTTGTATTTAAATGTAGAGCCTATCACACCCGATCATCACGTGGTGTCTCGGCACGAAGAACTTTCGCAACGATGCATACTCAGGGAGAACACTTGTACCTTGATAATTAGTGAGAGATCATCTTATAAAGCTACCGTCGAACTAAGCAAAATAAGATGTATAAAAGATAAACATCACATGCAATCAAAATATGTGACATGATATGGCCATCATCATCTTGTGCCTTTGATCTCCATCTCCAAAGTATCGTCAAGATCTCCATCGTCACCGGCATGACACCACGATCTCCATCATCTTGATCTATATCAATGTGTCGTCACATGGTTGTCTCGCCAACAATTGCTCTTGCAACTATTGCTATCGCATAGTGATAAAGTAAAGCAATTATTTGGTGCTTGCATCTTATGCAATAGAGAGATAACCACAAGGCTTTTGCCTGTTGCCGATAACTTTAACAAAACATGATCATCTCATACAACAACTTATATCTCATCACGTCTTGACCATATCACATCACAACATGCCCTACAAAAACAAGTTAGACGTCCTCTACTTTGTTGTTGCAAGTTTTACGTGGCTGCTACGGGCTGAGCAAGAACCGTTCTTACCTACGCATCAAAACCACAACGATAGTTTGTCAAGTTGGTGCTGTTTTAACCTTCGCAAGGACCGGGCGTAGCCACACTCGGTTCAACTAAAGTTGGAGAAACTGACACCCGCCAGCCACCTGTGTGCAAAGCACGTCGGTAGAACCAGTCTCGTGTAAGCGTACGCGTAATGTCGGTCCGGGCCGCTTCATCCAACAATACCGCCGAACCAAAGTGTGACATGCTGGTAAGCAGTATGACTTATGTCGCCCACAACTCACTTGTGTTCTACTCGTGCATATGACATCTACGCATAAAACCTAGGCTCGGATGCCACTGTTGGGGAACATAGTAATTTCAAAAAAAAATCCTACGCACACGCAAGATCATGGTGATGCATAGCAACGAGAGGGGAGAGTGTTGTCTACGTACCCTCGTAGACCGGAAGCGGAAGCGTTAGCACAACGCGGTTGATGTAGTCGTACGTCTTCATGATCCGACCGATCAAGTACCGAACGCACGGCACCTCCGAGTTCTGCACACGTTCAACTCGATGACGTCCCTCAAACTCTGATCCAACCGAGTGTTGAGGGAGAGTTTCGTCAGCACGACGGCGTGGTGACGATGATGATGTTCTACCGACGCAGGGCTTCGCCTAAGCACCGCTACGATATGATCGAGGTGGATTATGGTGGAGGGGGGCACCACACACGGCTATGAGAACGATCACGAAGATCAACTTGTGTGTCTATGGGGTGCCCCCTGGCCACGTATATAAAGGAGTGGAGGAGGGGAGAGAGGGCCGGCCCCTATGGCGCGCCCTGGAGGAGTCCTACTCCCACCGGGAGTAGGATTCCCCCCTTCCAAGTAGTAGGAGTAGGAGTCAACGCAAGGGAAGGGAGAAGAGAAGGAAGGAGGGGGCGCAGCCCCTCCCCCTAGTCCAATTCGGACTAGGCCTTGGGGGGCGCCCAACCTCTCCTCTCTCTTTTCCCTAAAGCCCAATAAGGCCCATATACTCCCCGGCGAATTCCCGTAACTCTTCGGTACTCCGAAAAATACCCGAATCACTCGAAACCTTTCCGATGTCCGAATATAGTAGTCCAATATATCGATCTTTACATCTCGACCATTTCGAGACTCCTCGTCATGTCCCCGATCTCATCCGGGACACCGAACTCCTTCGGTACATCAAAACATATAAACTCATAATATAACCGTCATCGTAGCGTTAAGCGTGCGGACCCTACGGGTTCGAGAACTATGTAGACATGACCGAGACACGTCTCCGGTCAATAACCAATAGCGGAACCTGGATGCTCATATTGGCTCCTACATATTCTACGAAGATCTTTATCGGTCAGACCGCATAACAACATACGTTGTTCCCTTTGTCATCGGTATGTTACTTGCCCGAGATTCGATCGTCGGTATCTCAATACCTAGTTCAATCTCGTTACCGGCAAGTCTCTTTACTCGTTCTGTAATACATCATCTCGCAACTAACTCATTAGTTGCAATGCTTGCAAGGCTTAGGTGATGTGCATTACCGAGAGGGCCCAGAGATACCTCTCCAACAATCGGAGTGATGAATCATAATCTCGAAATACGCCAACCCAACAAGTACCTTCGGAGACACCTGTAGAGCACCTTTATAATCACCCAGTTACGTTGTGACGTTTGGTGGCACACAAAGTGTTCCTCCGGTAAACGGGAGTTGCATAATCTCATAGTCATAGGAACATGTATAAGTCATGAAGAAAGCAATAGCAACAAACTAAACGATCAAGTGCTATGCTAACGGAATGGGTCAAGTCAATCACATCATTCTCCTAATGATTTGATCCCGTTAATCAAATGACAACTCATGTCTATGGTTAGGAAACATAACCATCTTTGATCAACGAGCTAGTCAAGTAGAGGCATACTAGTGACACTCTATTTGTCTATGTATTCACACATGTATTATGTTTCCGGTTAATACAATTCTAGCATGAATAATAAACATTTATCATGATATAAGGAAATAAATAATAACTTTTTTATTACCTCTAGGGCATATTTCCTTCAATCTTGCCCATGAGGCATGGTTCACAAGCATCAAGTGATTCATAATCAAGTGATTCCAAAAGCCCATCAACATGGAGTTTCTTCATGCGCTTTACACCAATATGACCAAATGGCAGTTCCACAAATAAGTTGCACTATCATTATTAAACTTATATCTTTTGGCTTCAATACTATGAATATGTGTATCACTACTACCGAGATTCAATAAAAATAGACCACTCATTAAGGGTGCATGACCATAAAAGATATTACTCATATAAATAGAACAACCATTATTCTATGATTTAAATGAATAACCGTCTCGCATCAAACAAGATCCAGATATAATATTCAAGTTTAACATTGGCACCAAATAACAATTATTCAGGTCTAAAACTAATCCTGAAGGTAGATGTAGAGGTAGCGTGCCGACCGCGATCACATCGACTTTGAAACCATTTCCCACGCGCATCATCACCTCGTCCTTAGCCAATCTTCGCTTAATCCATAGCCCCTATTTCGAGTTGCAAATGTGAGCAACAGAACCAGTATCAAATACCCAGGCGCTACTACGAGCATTAGTAAGGTACACATCAATAACATGTATATCAAATATACCTTTCACTTCGCCATCCTTCTTATCCGCCAAATACTTGGGGCAGTACCGCTTCTAGTGACCAGTCCCTTTGCAGTAGAAGCACTCAGTCTCAGGCGTAGGCCCAGACTTCGGCTTCTTCACTTGAGCAGCAAGTTGCCTGCCGTTCCTCTTGAAGTTCCCCTTCTTCCCTTTGCCCTTCTTCTTGAAACTAGTGGTCTTGTTGACCATCAACACTTGATGCTCCTTCTTGATTTCTACCTCCGCAGCCTTTAGCATTGCAAAGAGCTCGGGAATTGTCTTATCCATCCCTTGCATATTATAGTTCATCATGAAGCTTTTGTAGCTTGGTGGCAGTGATTGAAGAACTCTGTCAATGACACTATCATCAGGAAGATTAACTCCCACTTGAGTCAAGTGGTTGTGGTACCCAGACATTCTGAGTATATTTTCACTGACAGAACTATTCTCCTCCATCTTGCAGCTATAGAACTTATTGGAGACTTCATATCTCTCAATTCAGGCATTTGCTTGAAGTATTAACTTCAACTCCTAGAACATCTCATGTGCTCCATCACGTTCAAAACGTCGTTGAAGTCCCGATTCTAAGCTGTAAAGCATGGTACACTGAACTATCGAGTAGTCATCAGGTTTGCTCTGCCAGACGTTCATAACATCTGGTGTTGCTCCTGCAGCGGGCTTTGCACCTAACGGTGCTTCCAAGACGTAATTATTTTGTGCAGCAATGAGGATAATCCTCAAGTTATGGACCCAGTCTGTGTAGTTGCTACCATCATCTTTCAACTTAGCTTGCTCTAGGAACACATTAAAATTCAAAGGAACAGTAGCACGGGCCATTTATCTACAACAACATAGACATGCAAAATACTATCAGGTACTAAGTTCATGATAAATTAAAGTTCAATTAATCATATTACTTAAGAACTCCCACTTAGATAGACATCTCTCTAGTCATCTAAATGATCACGTGATCCATATCAACTAAACCATGTCTGATCATCACGTGAGATGGAGAAGTTTTCAATGGTGAACATCACTATGTTGATCATATCTACTATATAATTCACGCTCGACCTTTCGGTCTTAGTGTTCCGAGGCCATATCTGCATATGCTAGGCTCGACAAGTTTAACCCGAGTATTCTGTGTGTGTGTGTGTGTGCAAAACTAGCTTGCACCCGTTGTATGTGAACGTAGAGCTTATCACACTCGATCATTACGTGGTGTCTCAGCACGACGAACTGTAGCAACAGTGCATACTCAGGGAGAACACTTATACCTTGAAATTTAGTGAGAGATCATCTTATAATGCAACTATCGTATACTAAGCAAAATAAGATGCATAAAGGATAAAAATCACATGCAATCAAAATAAGTGATATGATATGGCCATCATCATCTTGTGCCATTGATCCCCATCTCCAAAGCACCGTCATGATCACCATCGTCACCGGCTTGACACCTTGATCTCCATCATAGCATCGTTGTCGTCTCGCCAACTATTGCCTCTACGACTATCGCTACCGCTTAGTGATGAAGTAAAGCAATTACATGGCGATTGCATTTCATACAATAAAGCGACAACCATATGGCTCCTGCCAGTTGCCGATAACTGTTACAAAACATGATCATCTCATACAACAATTTATATATCGTCATGTCTTGACCATATCACACCACAACATGCCTTGCAAAAACAAGTTAGACGTCCTCTACTTTGTTGTTGCAAGTTTTACGTGGCTGCTACGGGCTTCTAGCAAGAACCTTCCTTACCTACGCATCAAAACCACAACGATTTTTCATCAAGTGTGTTTTTTAACCTTCAACAAGGACTGGGCATAGTCAAACTCGATTCAACTAAAGCTGGAGAAACAGACACCCACTAGCCACCTGTGTGCGAAGCACGTTGGTAGAACCAGTCTCATAAACGCGGTCATGTAATGTTGGTCTGGGCCGCTTCATCCAACAATACCGCTGAATCAAAGTAAGCCATTGCTGGTAAGTAGTATGACTATTCTCGCCCACAACTCTTTGTGTTCTAGTCGTGCATATAACATCTACGCATAGACCTGGCTCGGATGTCACTGTTGGGGAACGCAGTATTTCAAAAAATTTACCTACGATCACGCAAGATCTATCTAGGAGATTCATAGAAACGAGA
Source organism: Triticum aestivum (assembly GCF_018294505.1). Classification (NCBI taxonomy): domain Eukaryota; kingdom Viridiplantae; phylum Streptophyta; class Magnoliopsida; order Poales; family Poaceae; genus Triticum; species Triticum aestivum. Next base: position 389,559,586 of record NC_057797.1, on the reverse strand, counting down.
GTGGAGAGTGTGTCTACGTACCCTCGTAGACCGAAAGCGGAAGCGTTTAGTAACACGGTTGATGTAGTCAAATGTCTTCGCGATCCAACCGATCCAAGTACTGAACGCACGGCACCTCCACGATTAGCACACGTTCAGCATGATGACGTCCCTCGAAGTCTTGATCCAGTTGAGGCCGAGGAAGAGTTCCGTCAGCACGACGGTGTGGTGTAGCGACCAGACCTCAAACGGTCCAATCTCTGTGCTCAGGTGTCATCCCTGGATCAGTAATGCTGACACCACACAGTACTTGAAGGATTTATAACAGAGTAGCAATCACACACTTATTACATCGAGTGTCTCAAAAGAAATTATTACAATAAATATGGCTTAAGGCCATCTAATAACAATAACAGCGGAAGGCTTGGAAGATAAGTGAGTCCATCAACTCCAACGGCATCACTGAGTATAGAACCATGACCTAAAAGCACCTTAATCGTCGTCTGAAAAGTCTGCAACATTAACGTTGCAGCCCGAAACGGGTCAGCACATGGAATATGCTGGCAATGTAACACATAGAGAGTAATGGAATGAAATAGGCTATACTATATGCATATTTGGCTGGTGAAAAGCTCTATGGTTACAGTTTTGCGTAAAGCCAATTTTTCCCTACCACAAAGGAATAGATTTTATTTAACTATCATGGTAGTTGTTAAACATTGAGAATGGTTGACAGCATTCTCAATCCCAATTAAACATCATCATTAAACAAAACCCGACAAATTAATTTTAGAGTAACATGATGAGATTCACATGATAATCCAGGTACTAGATACTCAAGATGTCCATAACCGGGGACACGGCTAACCATGATTAGTTTATACACTCTGCAGAGGTTTGCGCACTTTTACCCACAAGACTCGATCTCCTCTGTTGGATTTCTCGCACTACATGGTGTTTGAGAAACGGATGACCGAGACATAGTCCTTTAGAAGCGCTAGCACCTTACGAACAGGTAGACCGTAGCAACCTACATCCCCTACATCTGCTAGTCTACCACTGTAAGAGTTCGCACGACTTAGTCAACTATGCTAGAGCCCATAGAAAAACAGGCAATCGCTGGAATACCCAGGTGCCTCAATCCACCAGATGTGTATTTAAGTTGCCACCTTAAATAAACCATTAAATTAAAAATCTCACATCTTTCATGGATACACTCACCCAATCCACGTCTACTAGCATAGCATGGCATAATAAGAAAACGTAGAAGTAACTCCCAAAGGTTTGACAATAAACAGGTAATAGGTTCTACCTCAACTACTTCCCAAACCCAGAATTTAATTAGATCCTAATCATGCAATGTGTGAGGATTGATCTAATGCAATAAAACTGGGTAGTAGGAGGTATGATCAAAGTGTTACTTGCCTTGCTGATGATCCGCAAAACCTAGCGATTCAAAGTAGCAAGCGGCGCACTCCGGGTACTCTATCGCAAACAAATAAGCATACAATAAGTACTCATCTAATGCACAGGTAAAACTCGAATAAGAGATCTAACCAGAAAGTTCAACTTAAGAACTCCGATTGGCAAAAAGAATCAAATCGAACGAAGCAACGAAAGAAAATGGCAGAAGAAACAGGCTTCGTTTACTATTCTGGATCTAGGGCAATTTTTACGGTGGCAAAAACTTGTTTGAGTTGGTTAAACGGAAAGAGGGTTTCGAGACGAAACTCCAGGCGCTTGAATCGCCTGATTCCGACAAACGAGCGAAAAGTTAAACTAAAACGAACATCGGATCAGAAATCACGATCAGAAAAATCGCGGATTTAATCCGAGAAAAAGAAAATGATGAACAGATTAATGAACGAACGTTCGTTATCTGGATCTAAATGAAGAACGCGTTCGTTAAAACGAACGAACGGGCGAACGCGCACTACATAAATAAACCGGAAAAATCGATCTATTTAAAAAAACGAACTAAAAAAACCGAACGAACCGACGGAAAACCGATCGGTTTTCTAAAAAAAACGGCGGCGAGATCTACCTCCGGCGGCGGCGGCGGCAGGTGGCGGCGCGCTCGGGGCGGCTAGGGTTTCGGTGGGGGGGTGGCGGCTGGGCCTCCCGGCTATTTAAAGCCGGCTAGGCCGGGAGTCCAGGTCGGACACGGCCCGGTAAGTGGGTTGCACATTTTTTTTAAATAGTTACGCTCAGGAAAAAACAAAAAGAATACTATACGGACTCCAAAAATCCCGAAATAAAATTTCCCCGGCTTCTAAAATCAAGCCGCACAGGATGAACATTTATTTGGGGCCTAAATGCAATTTTGAAAAACGCGCATTTTTCCTAAATTCAAATAAAATAGCAAATAAAACCAAAATAAAACCTTATTAGATTTTTTATTAAATCCTCAATATTTCTTTATTTTGGGAAAGTCATTTTATTCCCTCTCTCATATTTTGATAATAGAAATAATTGAAGATAAAATAAATAAAATCAAATGATCCTATTTTCAAAATTTGAGAACTCAAATATGAAAATAACGAAATCCCCAACTCTCTCCGAGGGTCCTTGAGTTGCGTAGAATTTTCTAGGATCAACCAAAATGCAATAAAATATGATATGTAATGATGATCTAGTGTATAACATTCCGAATTGAAAATTTGGGATGTTACATGTGGTGACGGTGATGATGAAGTTACCGACGCAGGGCTTCACCTAAGCACTACAACGATATGACCGAGGTGTGTAACTGTGGAGGGGGCATCGCACACGGCTAGAAGATCAACTTGTGTGTCCTTGGGGTTCCCCCACCCCACACATATAAAGGGGGGAGGAGGAGGAGGCCGGCCAAGGTGTGGCACGCCAAGGGGGGGAGTCCTACTAGGACTCCCGGTCCAAGTAGGATTCGCCCCCCTCTTTCCTATTCCTACAAGGAGAAGGGGGAAAGAGGAGAAGGAGAGAAGGAAAGGGAGGCCGCCCCCCAACCCTAACCCAATTCGGATTGGGATTGGGGGGGCGCCTCCACCTGGCTGCCGCCTCCTCTCTTCCACTAGGGCCCATGAAGGCCCATTAACCCCCCGAGGGGTTCCGGTAACCCCCCAATAGTCCGGAAAATGCCCGAACCTATCTGAAACCATTATGGTGTCCAAACATACCCTTCCAATATATCATTCTTTATGTATCGACCATTTCGAGACTCCTTGTCGGGTCCGTGATCTCATCCAGGACTCCGAACAAACTTCGGTTCATCAAAACACGAAACTCATAATACAAATCGTCATCGAACGTTAAGCGTGCGGACCCTACGGGTTCGAGAACTATGTAGACATGACCGAGACATATGTCCGATCAATAACCAATAGTGGAACCTGGATGCTCATATTGGCTCCTACATATTCTACGAAGATCTTTATCGGTCAAACCGCATAACAACATACATTCTTCCCTTTGTCATCGGTATGTTACTTGTCCGAGATTCGATCGTCGGTATCATCATACCTAGTTCAATCTCATCACGGGCAAGTCTCTTTACTTGTTTCATAATGCATCATCCCATGGCTAACTCATTAGACACATTGCTTGCAAGGCTCATAGTGATGTGTATTACCGAGGGGGCCAAGAGATACCTCTCCGATACTCAGAGTGGCAAATCCTAATCTTGATCTATGCCAACTCAACAAACACCAGCGGAGACACCTGTAGAGCATCTTTATAATCACCCAGTTACGTTGTGACGTTTGATAGCACACAAGGTGTTCCTATGGTATTCGGAAGTTGCATAATCTCATAGTCTGAGGAACATGTATAAGTCATGAAGAAAGCAATAGCAGAAAAACTAAACGATCATTATGCTAAGCTAACGGATGGGTCTTGTCCATCACATCGTTCTCTAATGATGTGAGCCCATTCATCAAATGACAACACATGTCTATGGCTAGGAAACTTAACCATCTTTGATTAACGAGCTAGTCAAGTAGAGGCATACTAGGGACGCTCTATTTATCTATGTATTCACACATGTACTAAGTTTCCGGTTAATACAATTCTAGCATGAATAATAAACATTTATCATGATATAAGGAAATATAAATAACAACTTTATTATTGCCTCTATGGCATGTTTCCTTGAGGTGCGGTGAGCAGACGCGAGCAGAACCATCTGCGTGGCCCCCACCCAGCCTGGCTAGCAGGCTCGATTGGTTCGTCAAAGGTGGATAGCGTTGGTCCCATTGGTGTGCCCGAGGAAAGCATGCGGGTGATTAGCTCTCCACTAGGCCAGGGCCCACTATCGGTGGAAAGCAAGGTTGGCCCACTAGACGCGTAGTCGTGCCCACGCTCGATGTGTGATTCCGCCGTTGGGTGCAGTGAGCAGATGCGACCAAAACTATCTGCGGGGCCCCCCACCAAGCCTTGCGACAAAACTGGCTCCCTGCCATCAATCCGGATTGGGGAATGGGCCATGTCCCTTCCGGCTGGCAAGTCTGGCTCTGACCAGGAGATTCTTCCGTACCTCGAGGCGGTGAGTGACCGTTTGGCCAGTTGCCTATTGGATGACTCGCCTGTTTCGGTGGGGTCAACTCCAACTTCGCTGGGGCCCGCAAGGCATGCAGATGGGACGCATCCATGCACGTGAAGAAGGGCTGGTTCTTGGTCACTTTATCTGAAAATGCAGACGCGCCATCTACCCCTGTTGTGCAGGTACAGGCACAACCTTCCTTCCAGGACCAAGTGGACCAGTTATGCTCAGGACTGCGGCAAGCCCTCGGTCCACTCCTTGCGCAGCCACAAGCCAGGGCGGTCCCAAAGCAGCAAAGGAGGCCTAGGCAGAAGAGGCCGCAAATTACCACACCGCGTCATAGCGTTTGGCTGGCCAAAGCTGGGCGTGGGTCCAGGGCATCTAAGCAGCTGGCAGTCCTCATCCGAAAGCTTTTTCATGCAAATGAGGGCAATGTGATCAATGACGCGGCACTAGAAGCCTACGTGGAACTATTTGACAAATCATTGTTGGACCGCCACATCAAGGCGATCTTGGCCCTATTCGGATGGGATGCTTTGGCACTACCCTTGTTGGGCGATGATGAGTTGGTTGTGTAGGGCCAGTAGTGCTGCCCACCCGTGGTAGAGGTAGGTTTTCATTATGACGTCACAACCTCCAAAGATTCTTGTGTGGAACATGCGTGGGCTAAACTCACTGGCACGGCGGAGCTCGGTATACCAAGTGGTGGCTGCTTCTTGTGCAAGCATAGTGTGTCGTCAAGAGACTAAGATGGAAGTTATCACGATGGATGTTGTAAGGCAATGTCTTGGAAATAAATTTGACGGTTTCTATTACGTTCCCGCAATGGGTACTCGTGGCAGGCTTCTTCTAGCTTGGGACAATTTGGTGGTCTCTATCTCTAACAGGCATGTCACGGCCAACACGGTTACTGGCCTAGTTACCCAAGAGGGGACGCCTATGTGGTGGCTCATGGGTGTCTATGGACCCCAAGGTGATGCCGAGAAGGTTGAATTTCTCCAAGATATTAGGGACGTCCGGGATCTTCATGCTGGTGCTTGGACAGTTGTCGGTGACTTCAATTTGCTTGTTAATCCCGAGGACAAGAACATGGCTACTTTCAACCGAAGGATGATGGCAAGGTTTCGAGCCCTCCTAAACCGGCTGGAGCTCAAGGAGCTATATCTCAATGGGCGAAGTTACACATGATCGAATGAAAGGCGAAACCCAACCATGGAGAAGATAGACCACATCTTCGTAACTAACTCCTGGGAAGATATCTTCCCGAGAAACTTGCTAACTGTCATCAGTACGGCAACCTCTGGCCACTGCCCATTGCTTGTTGACCTCGATGTTGAATTTCAAATGGGGCAACGCTTCAAGTTTGAGAATTTTTGGCCCAAAGCCGATGGTTTCATGGACACGGTGCATGAGCCTGGCAAGCGGTACCATCTATTGGAAACCCGTTTGTGGTCTTGGATAATAAACTACATGCCACGGCAAAAGCCGCCTACAAAGCTAGAGCGATAGGTGGATTGGGAATGTGCGCTTGCAGCTATCAATTGCAACAGAGGTTATTGGGAGACTTGATGTGTCCGCGGAGTCGAGATTACTTTCAGATGAGGAACATGCTCTACGCAAGCTGCTGAAGAAAAATTTATTGGGGATGTGCTCGCTCGAAAGGACTATCGCAAGGAAAAGATCCCGCCTGTTATACCTCACCGAAGGAGACGCCAATACGACATTCTTTCAAAGGCAGGCCCGACATAGGCAACGTAAGAATGTGATCACGGCTATGCAGCATAATGAAGCAATGTACACAGGGCAGGAAAGTGTTGCAGATATGGTGGATGATTACTATACCGACCTACTCGGGAGAGCTCCACCCACGGATGCAACGACAAACTTAGATTTGCTCGATCTTCCCTCCCTAGATTTCGCGAGCCTTGAAGAGCCTTTCATAGCGGAGGAAGTGGAAAATATCATCAAGATGATGCCCCTAGAAAAGGCTCCCAGACCGGACGGTTTGACTGGCAGATTTTTTGTCAACTGATAGCACGTCATCAAGGACGATTTCATGCGGGCGTTAGATCATTTTCACCTGGAAGACACGAGGGGCATGGTTGCCATCAACAAGGCACTAGTGTCTCTTCTTCCTAAGGTGGCCGAAGCGATGGATATAAAAGATTTTCGGCCGATCAGCTTGGTTAATAGCCCAATCAAAATATTTGACAAGATCCTTGCCACAAGACTTACTGTGGAGCTTCCGAGGCTTGTGGGATGCCACCAAAGTGTGTTCGTCAAAGGGCGTTCCCTCCACGATAACTTCATGCTCGTGCAATGCACAACACGACGCCTGCATGCTTTGAGGAACCCAACGGCCCTACTCAAACTCGACATCACCAAAGCATTTGACTCCATACAATGGCCATTCTTGTTCGAGGTCTTGCGTAGACTGGGTTTTGGAGACAAGTGGCTGACCTAGATCTGTGGACTCCTATCCACCTCCTCCATGCGGATCATGATTAATGGTCGTCCCGTCAAGCCAATTTTGGTGTGTCAAGGCTTCAGATAAGGGGACCCACTGCCGCCGATGCTATTCATTCTCTGCACGGAACCCCTCTATGCACTCTTCCAGTATGCTACTGAGCTTGGCCATCTAGCACCTTTGGCTTGTTCTAGCATGCAACAGCGTGTCTCCATCTTTGCTGATGACATTGTGGCTTTCATCAAGCCAACTGACCTTGAGGTGGCCATCTGCAGGGCGATCTTGCGCCTGTTTGGCCAAGCTTCCGGTTTGTCTGTCAATATGGCCAAGAGTACGGTGCTCCCCATTAGATGTTCCCAGGACGAGATCAAGCTGCTGTCCACTATGTTGGGATGCCCTACTGCTCCTTTTCCGTGCAAATATTTAGGAGTGTCAATGACACTTCAAAAGCAAAATGCAGTGCAGCTCCAGCCGCTGGTGGATCGAGTGGGTGATAGCTTGCCTCTCTAGAAGGCAGCGACAATGCCGAAAAGCGGGCGGCTACTTCTAATTCAGTCAGTGCTCTGTGCGATCCCAGTCCATTCCATGTTAGCGCTTGATCTTCCTGCAAAGACTCTTGTGGCCCTTAACAAGATTTGCCGATGTATTCGGTGGTGCCACTGGTGCGCGTCAGTGCTAAACAAATAGTTTTTTTAACCCCTTTCGGCGACGGCATCTGGAACCGTCGCCAAGTGAGTGTGGGTGATAGGGGGGTCCTTCCCACACGACCCAGAAACCGTCGGGGATATGCCCTTCTGGCACACACGCTCGGCAAAATGAGGTCGTGTGCGACCGGCGAGTGCTCAAATACAGAAATATGTATAGTAGAGCTAAAAAATACAATTATACAGCGAAATTGTTTCCGGTCGCAAGTACATCCCACACAGTCAATCCCCGCCAAATGATTCCGTTCGTATGTACATCCCACACAGTCGCTCCAAGGAAAACGTTTTCGTTCACAGGTACATCACACACATTTTTTTCCCGTTAAATCATTTGCGTTATTGAATGTATCACACACGGTCCGTAGAAGAAACTATGTGGCAAAGGCTCTCCATCACACACAATTTTTATGTGGTAAACGTTTGCGCAAGGTGGCCTAACGCAAACCGTTTTCAAGAGAAAGTCGTGTGTGATTGTTCATTGATCCAACATAGTTTATTCCTAGAAACTATGTGCGTTGCCTGAGGTCATCGCCCACGGTATTTTTTCAACAACCGTTTGCAATAGCAAAACCCAATTAGCAGGCTAATTCGCCATTAGTAGGCTAATTATCTGATTATTCATAATCCATTTATTAATCTAATTGACATTTCATATTAAGCACACAGTATATTTCATTTTCATAATTGAAATACATCAGAGTACAACATCATATATCTTCAACACTCAGCTACCCCATTACACAACTACACCAGGACCAAGTTCCACATGCAACATCTATAACCTTTCAAACTTAGCATCATAGATGGTACATAGACAGGTGCATCTCATCTGGAAAACTGCTGAAGCACAAGGCGAATATTGAGCCTTCATTGATGTTGAAGGTCTTTGTAACTTTAGGCCAGTGCCTGTGGATTATTGACCATCCATCCTTTTTCCTCTTCGGGAACACTTCAATATTGAACTGTGGGTGTTGTATGAATACCTTCCTCGCCTCCTGACCATACAGGTGGTTTGAGAGGTAATCATGAGTGAACTGCTTTGGAAAGGCCTGAAAACAAGGATGTGCATAAATATCTTCTCTATATTGGAAATGGGGCAAAGGAATAAAAAAGGCAAGGTATAATAGTTAGTACCATCCTGTAGTAAACTGATATCTTCTTCATTGTGCAGACAAAGATCTTGTTGTTTTTTGTCGCTAATTTCTTTATCCTAACAATCTTCCTGAGTTTCTTGACTTGACTGATATTCATGGACAACTCATTTCCCCATATGCAAAAAGGGTCGAATAGTGGGTCAAAACCTCTGACAGCAGGACCTACATGTGCAAGACCAAATTGTTAAAAACCTAAATATTAGAATGGTTCCTGCAATTGCACAATAATGTGCTATTAGACAACGGACCATGAATGTGCTAACCTCGATTATAAACCTCACTGCTTCCCATTGTTTCCATGCAACACATATAAGGTAGCTAGTCATCAGGTTAAGTAAGGGTTCGCATGCTATCAGTAAAATATGTTGATGAAAAATAAGCACATTGAAGATTCATCATATTAATTCAAGCCACCGAAAACCCATTTATACAAACCAAGCATGATTAAAAATTAGGAAATATAGCACTTGTATATGTTTCTCATGTATTAAGTGCAGCCAAATTCGATTTATTCCTCGCATGCACAATAATACAAAATTCTACCCACGACAATTGGACATCACATTGCATAATTGAACCAAGCAGTTAACTAAACACCACGACAAATGAACCAACATTAACTGAGCACCACATTGCCCAATATAACATACTCCTAATAGAAGATCAAACAGTTAACTACAGCCAATTGTAGCAATTGTATTTGTTTCTCATGTATTTCCTACAGCCAAATTCAATTTATTTCTCACATGGTATATAATAACAGAATGCACCCACAACTATTGAACGTCGCATTGCAGAACTGAACCAAACAGTTAACTAAACACCACAATACAAATGAATCAAACGTCAACTGAGCACCACATTGCACAATGTATAACCAAACAAAGCATGCTTGAGAACTTGGAAATATATAAATTGTATTCGTTTCTCATGTATTTTGTAAAGATAAGTTCGATTTATTTCTCACATGGAAGACGATACAAAATTGCAGCCTGAAGAATTGAACATCACATTTGTAGAATTGAACTAAATAATTAACTGAAGACGACAACTAATTAACAAAACAGTTAATAAGTGAGCACCACACTGCACGACATATAAAACATATACACTAGAGCAATAGATTGCATGGTAAAATTAGATAGCACAATTCACTAGAATTTGTGAAGGAAAGGCAGGAGCAGCACAGCAACGGGTAAACCGAGCATGCTTAACCGGCGTAGCTAGCAAATGGCGAGGTGCTCCTTCAAGATTTGGGAGTCGACACGAATGGCAGCCATCGCGACCTCATCCGCGCGTGCGGCCATGATTTGCTTCTTCGCTGCCAAATGCTCCTTGAGGTCCTGGCTATACTGCGTGCACCATGGCTTAGGACGGAGCTTCTTTGGTGGAGGGGTCGGTGATTTGGGTAGAAGGTGTCGCACTTGCGCCGGCGGTCGGGGCATGTGGGATATGGAAGGAAGAGGAGGATGTGGATCGGGTGTGGATTACCTGCCTGGATAGGCGAAGCCGAGCAGCGTGAAGGAGGGTCGCCGGCGAGGAGGCGGTGGTACTGCAAGCAATGAGTGAAGGTTTCAACTTGGAAAGGAAGACGAAAACAGGGAAAATGTGGCTTTTGGTAAGGAGGAGGAGGCGGGGAGGTAGATATTTCCGCGGAAGCCGAAAATTTGGAATCGCTTCAGCCAAAAAAATGGCACGTAAAGTGTCACTAGACACGGTCCCTTATTCAGACACGGTCCAAATATATTTTGTGCTGCATGTCACACGGTTGGTTATAATAAACTATGTGGGATCTACTTGGTTTTTCGTCTTGATTTGAATTACGTAATGGGGTCACAGCGACCATGGACGGTGTTTGAATTGCTAGACCTTTTATTAGCAGTGATCATAAAAGAAATGTGAATGAATTTCAAACACGCTGCCACCGTCACTCGGCCGCAAACATTGAGATACCTGGTTTTTAAATTCTAATAAATCCAAAACTCGTCTGAAATTCATGAAACTTGGCATGCTATCATGGAGCAGCATCAACATGCCACGGTAAAAAATTTGTCCCTTTTAAAGCAGGTTTGGGTATAAGCTTCTCACAAACCAAAGCTTCTCACAACAAGCGTGATGGTCTAGTTAGGGAACATGCCACCTTTGGGGACGAAACGATATCCATTGCCTCTTATTGCTTTCAAAATTTTTCGAGTGTCAACATAAAACAACAAGAGTGATGTGTTCAATTCTCAAATTTTTCGGGGTTCGTTTGGACATTGTATACATTAACTGGGTTTTCCAGGATTTTATGTGCATAATTCAAATTTGAACTATATGCACATTCTCCAGTGCATATAAACTGGTTGAAAAATAAAATATGTGTCCTTAGGTGCATGCTTAGGTCCCATGCAAGAAATGGGAATGAATTTCAAACACCCTACCACCGTCACTCGGCCGCAAACATTGAGATACCTGGTTTTTAAATTCTAGTAAATCCAAAACTCGTCTGAAATTCATGAAACTTGGCATGCTATTATGGAGCGGCATCAACATGACGTGGTAAAAAAATTGTGAGCTTCCCCATGTTTAATTCGGTTTCCCTGGTTTAATTCGGTTTTTAATATAAAACACTCATCGCAAATGTTTTAGTTAGAACACTCGTATGCAAACCGACAGCTTCCCCAGGAAGCCAAAGGAAATGTGTCGAGCAGGATTTGTGCAGCTTTTGATCGCAAACGTTTTAGATAGAACATCTGTATGCAAAGGGAGAGCAGCGCAGGATTTGTGCAATCCTTCAACTCAAACGGTTGTTTTGGATGACCCGTGTGCAACCACGTACAAACAATTATTTGGTATGTTGTCATTTGTCAAACTGAAAAGATTTACATTTGTTGATCTAGTAACGTTGCCATTTGTCAATCCTTATAACACTGCGATTTGTCAAAATATGCAGCTAGAAATCATTAGCACTATCCAATTTTTGCAACTAAAATTCAGTAATTAAGCATAGAATTCATTCATAGATTAAGCAGTCGTTCTTAATTTATACAAACAGTTCAACTCGACAGCTGAGTCGATCAAACTTCTTCCCAATTGTTGCCAACCACGTACTGAAATAGCTAGTTCAATTATATATACTAGCTAATTTTAAGTACGTTGTACAGTTCGACCACACATCTATAGTCACATGAACTGAACAAAATAGCCCCTAAATACTACTACTACTACCACGGAGGGGCTTTGTGCTACTTCTGGTAGCCTCTCCTCTGTCGAGCGCGCTCACCCCCTTAGTAAGAGGCAGAGGAGAAGGAGGAGCCTACCGACGAGCTGGACAAATGCAATATGGTGCCTTCCGCTGCAGCACGTTCAGCAACGCTCGCCAGCTCGGACGCCTACTGCCGCTCCAGACGATCCCTCTCGTAGCGATCGGACTGCTCGTAGATCTCCTAATTCCTCGCCTCTGCGTCGGCGTGTCCTGCGGCCACGACTGTGGTAAGGCTCTTTGCATGCTCGATGAGGCGCTCCTCCTCCTCCCACAGGAACTCGATGTAGCGCGCAAGGTCGCCGACGCACGTGCGGGCCTCCACCACCGCCTCCCGCCTTCGGGCCGCGGCGGCGGAGCGAGTGATAATCCAGGCGGTCGACGGTGGGCTGGCGGCCACGGCGGCCGATGATACGTCTCCAACGTATCTATAATTTTTTATTGTTCCATTCTATATTATCTACTGTTTTGGACATTACTGGGCTTTATTATCCACTTTTATATTATTTTTAGACTAACTTATTAACCGGAGGCCCAGCCTAGAATTGCTGTTTTTTGCCTGCTTTAGGGTTTCAAAGAAAAGGAATATCAAACGGAGTCCAAACGGAATGAAACCTTCGGGAACGTGATTTTCTCAACGAACAAGACCCACGAGACTTGGACCCTACTTCAAGACACAAGAGGAGGCCACGAGGTAGGGGGGCGGGCCTACCCCCACGCCCCAGGCGCGCCCTCCACCCTCGTGGGCCCCCTGTTGCTCCACCGACGTACTCCTTCCCCCTATATATACCTACGTACCCCCAAACGATCAGATACGGAGCCAAAAACCTAATTCCACCACCGAAAATTTCTATATCCACGAGATCCCATCTTGGGGCCTGTTCTGAAGCTCCGCCGGAGGGGGCATCGATCATGGAGGGCTTCTACATCAACACCATAGCCCCTCCGATGAAGTGTGAGTAGTTTACCTCAGACCTACGGGTCCATAGTTATTAGCTAGAGGCCTTCTTCTCTCTTTTTGGATCTCAATACAATGTTCTCCCCCTCTCTTGTGGAGAACTATTCGATGTAATCTTCTTTTTGCAGTGTGTTTGTTGAGACCGATGAATTGTGGGTTTATGATCAAGTCTATCTATGAACAATATTTGAATCTTCTCTGAATTCTTTTATGTATGATTGGTTATCTTTGCAAGTCTCTTTGAATTATCAGTTTGGTTTGACCTACTAGATTGATCTTTCTTGCAATGGGAGAAGTGCTTAGCTTTGGGTTCAATCTCGCGGTGTCTTTTCCCAGTGACAGTAGGGGCAGCAAGGCACGTATTGTATTGTTGCCATCGAGGATAACAAGACGGGGTTTTCATCATATTGCATGAGTTTATCCCTCTATATCATGTCATCTTGCTTAAGGCATTACTCTGTTTTTAACTTAATACTCTAGATGCATGCTGGATAGCGGTTGATGAGTGGAGTAATAGTAGTAGATGCAGGCAGGAGTCGATCTACTTATCTCGGACGTGATGCCTATATACATGATCATACATAGATATTCTCATAATTATGCTCAATTCTGTCAATTGCTCAACAGTAATTTGTTCACCCACTGTAGAATACCTATGCTCTCGAGAGAATCCACTAGTGAAACCTATGGCCCCCGGGTCTATCTTTATCATATTAATCTCCTACTACTTAGTTATTTCCTTTGCTCTTTACTTTACCTTTATTTTACTTTGCATCTTTATCACAAAAATACCAAAAATATTATATTATCATATCTATCAGATCTCACTCTCGTAAGTGGCCGTGTAGGGATTGCCAACCCCTATTCGCGTTGGTTGCGAGGATTTATTTGTTTTGTGCAGGTACGAGGGACTCGCGCGCAGCCTCCTACTGGATTGATACCTTGGTTCTCAAAAACTGAGGGAAATACTTACGCTACTTTGCTGCATCATCCCTTCCTCTTCAGGGAAAACCAATGCAGTGCTCAAGAGGTAGCAGCCGACGATGGGGTGGCGGCCACGACCACCACCTGCCACCTTTGGGACGTGGTGGCGGAGCGGGTGATGGCCATGGTGACCGGTAGTGGGTGGCGGCCACGGCGGCCCCCTCCCACCTTCGGGCCGCGGCGGCGGAGCGGGAGATGGCCCTGGCTTTCGACGGTGGTGTGTCAGCAACGGCGGCCGGCTACAGCTGCCGACGGGCAGCGGTGGCGGAGCGTGTGGTGGGTGTTCCGCGCACACCCAATAGGGAGTTCACGCGCACTACACTACGCCGGGGGCTGCGCCGCGGTCACAGTGTAGCCTCCCAGCTGGAGCTGTCCTCTGATGATGGCGGAGTGGCTGAGCGACGACGACGGACCGGTGCCATTCGCGATTGTGGGAGAAGCAGACGAGATAAGCTACAGGGAGGGAGGGGAAAATGCGACGCATGAATCGCCGCCCGTGAGGATTTTTATAGCAGGTCGGTAAGCATTATGATTTTGGGAGATTTCACCAAGTCGGGCGGGAAGCTTGCGCGGGAAACTGCGAGGTTGTGCGGGAACGGGCTCACCGATGATTCATTGGCACCACCGTTTAGCTAAAAGAACGCCTCGCGTGCTGCGCAAGCTTGCGCTATAAACCGTCTGCGGCAGCGGGGTGATAAGACGATTTAATTACCTACTATACCCCCGTCCTGGTTTATAAGTGGGATTTAACTAATAAAATACGAATGCATGTCGTCAAAGATTATATCGTTGGAGTCGTATTTGAATATAGTTTCCAGATATACAATTTTTGTAACATGCATTAACACTGTTTTGGTTAAATTTAAGGTTATATACCAGCAAGTGTTTGCCCGCAACACATACGGCTTATTCCATCACAAACAGCTCGGATGGATCAACTGTATGCCACGTATCACACACGCAACTCTAATCTGATTCGTGCTTGATGTCTCCGACATCACTCGCACAGTTCGTCTTATTTACCACGTATCACTGTGTCATCCTCTGCTCGCGTCCCTCGGCAAGCTCTGCTCGCTGTTAGGCGCCGCGGCGTGCTCTGTCGCGTCCGTTGGCACGCTCTGCTCGCGTCCGTCGGTGCGCTCGGCTTGTGGACAACTTTTCCTTGCGTATTCAACTGCTAGATGCATATATATATGGTTGATCACCGTTGAGGCGACCGCGGAGCGCTCTGCCAGCGGTTGGGCGTGTGCACGATCATGTCGGGAGCCCCTTATGCATGCGGTTGCGCCGCGCGCGTTGCCACGCGATGCAATTATGTGCGGCACGATGGAGTTACGCGCTGCAAATTAGAACTGCCATCAGGGCCTACCGATATTCCTGGTCGTCCAGCTTCCCCTTTAATTCTCGCGGCCATTATAACCTTAGTCTCTTCAACCTTTCGATCGCACCCCATAACACTACATGCACACCCATGACAACACATAGAGAGGGGATGTCCAGTGGCGCTCCAATGGAGTTCGGCGAGCATAGAGTGGAGACCCACGCGAGGGAGACGGATCTCTCGGTGGTGTACACCATCGCCCCGGCCATGGTGGACGACTACATCAACAGCGTTGAGCAGTTGCTTGCTGGAGACAAGTACAAGGTGGTCGGTATCGACCTCCAGTACACCGCCGGTCGTCCCGGCATAGATCAGAAGGTTCTCGTTGCCCAGTAGTGCGTGTGCCATCATGTCCTCATCTACCACTACTGCATGACCCTAGAGCGTTGCGACTGTTTCAACAGGTTTGTCAACAGCATCGACTACAAGTTCGTCACGATGGAAACAAAAGACGATGTAAATGCGCTCAGTGTTATGGGATTGGCCTGCAAGAACCTTGTTGAAATCCATGACCACTACAGGGTCTGGGGCAACACGAAGAAGGACTCCCTGGTCAAACTTGCCTCGGCCATCATCGACCCCTACTACGAAAAGATGAAGCAGGATTCCCACAGAACAAGTCCCCTATCCTTGCACAGGGCCTGGATGCGGCAACTGGATGAACCTCACCTCAGGTTCGCGGCCAAGAGCGTGTACACATGCTACGAGATGCACAGGCGGATCGTTGACATGAGGAAGTGCCTCGTTACCAAAATCGACAAGTCCGAATCGAGCCACAAGCAAAGCAAGCGTCACAAGAAGTAGATGATGATCAGATGATCGTTTATGCTAGTTAATCATGCATGTAATATATAGTTTAATTTATTGGTGTGTGGAAATGTCATGTGTGTAGTAGCCACCTATGTAATTATGCATGTAATAGTTTACTTTGGTGTGTGCAAATGCCATGGTTATAGTAGCCACCTATGTAAGTGGATGTTTAATTTGGTTATGCAAGCATGTCCTTATATATATATATATATATATATATATATATATATATATATATATATATATATGTTGTTCTGTATGCAATCCCATCGCACAACACACACGTCTTGTTAAGTTGAACCATTTTTGTTCTCTTGTGTCAACGCAAGCAGTTCATCTGAGTGAACCGCATGCCGTATATCGCACACACCTTGATCTTGCTGCCCGCTTTTTTTGTGTTGCCTAATCACAAACAGTTCATCCGAGTGAACCATATGTTGTATATCTCACACACCTATTGGGGAACGTAGGAATTTCAAAAAAATTCCTACGCACACGCAAGATCATGGTGATGCATAGCAACGAGAGGGGAGAGTATCATCTATGTACCCTCGTAGACCGTAAGCGGAAGCGTTATGAGAACGCAGTTGATGTAGTCGTACGTCTTCACGATCCGACCGATCCAAGTACCGAACGTACGGCACCTCCGAGTTCAGCACACGTTTAACTCGGTGACGTCCCACAAACTCATGATCCAGTAGAGCTTCGAGGGAGAGTTTCGTCAACACGACGGCGTGATGACGGTGTTGATGAAGCTACCGATCAGAGCTTCGCCTAAGCACCGCTACGATATGACCGAGGTGGATTATGGTGGAGGGGGGCACCGCACACGGCTAAAAGATCAATGATCAATTTGTGTGTCCATGGGGTTCCCCCTCCCCCGTATATAAAGGAGTGGAGGAGGGGGAGAGCCAGCCCTCTACTATGGCATGCCCTGGGGAGTCCTACTCCCACTGGGAGTAGGATTCCCCCCTTCCATGTAGTAGGAGTAGGAGAGAAGGAAAGGGAAAAGAGAAGAGAAGGAAGGAGTGGGCGCTGCCCCTCCCCCTAGTCCAATTCGGACTAGGCCTTGGGGGGCGCAGCCTCCCCTCTCTCTTTCCCCTAAATCCCAATAAGGCCCATATACTCCCCGGCGAATTCCCGTAACTCTTTGGTACTCTGATAAATACCTGAACCACTCAGAACCTTTCCGATGTCCGAATATAGCCTTCCAATATATCGATCTTTACGTCTCAAATATTTCGAGACTCCTTGTCATGTCCCTGATCTCATCCGAGACTCTGAACAACCTTTGGTACATCAAAACACATAAACCCATAATACCGATCGTCACCGAACGTTAAGCGTGCAGACCCTACGGGTTCGTGAACTATGTAGACATGACCGAGACTCATCTCTGGTCAATAACCAATAGCGGAACCTGGATGCTCATATTGGCTCCTACATATTCTACGAAGATCTTTATCGGTCAAACCGCATAACGGTATACGTTGTTCCCTTTGTCATCGGTATGTTACTTGCCCGAGATTCGATCGTCGGTATCTCTATACCTTGTTCAATCACGTTACCTGCAAGTCTCTTTACTCGTTCTGTAATATTGCTTGCAAGGCTTATAGTGATGTGCATTACCGAGAGGGCCCAGAGATACCTCTCCGACAATCGGAGTAACAAATCCTAATCTCGATCTATGCCAGCTCAACAAGTACCATCGGAGACACCTGTAGAGCACCTTTATAATCACCCAGTTACGTTGTGACGTTTGGTAGCACACAAAGTGTTCCTCCGGTATTCGGGAGTTGCATAATCTCATAGTTAGAGGAACATGTATAAGTCATGAAGAAAGCAGTAGCAACAAACTAAACGATCATCGTGCTAAGCTAACGGAATGGGTCAAGTCAATCACATCATTCTCTAATGATGTGATCCCGTTAATCAAATGACAACTCATGTCTATGGCTAGGAAACTTAACCATCTTTGATTCAACGAGCTAGTCAAGTAGAGGCATACTAGTGACACTCTGTTTGTCTATGTATTCACACATGTACTAAGTTTAAGTTAATACAATTCTAGCATGAATAATAAATATTTATCATGATATAAGGAAATAAATAATAACTTTATTATTGCCTATAGGGCATATTTCCTTCAACACCTTCATCTGGCTGCCTATTTCTTTTGTGTTGCCTAATCACAAATAGTTCATCCGAGTGAACAGTATGATGTGTATCGCACACGCCTTCATCTGGCTGCCCGTTTATTTTGTTCCTCCTCATCCCGAACAGTTAATTGAACTGAATCGTATGTCATTCATCGCACACGCAACTAAAATCTGAGCCGTGTCTGATGCATCCTTCATCGCAAACGTTTTGCACCTTTTTTGACGGTTTTCATACACCACCGTTTGCGATTATTGCATCGCACATAGTTTCTCAAAGGGTCTCTGATCGTAGTGTCGCATTAGCAGCATCTTGCAGTAGTGTGCGGTAAAAAAGATGCGAGAGGGGGCAACTGCGCCATCCTTGGGACGGAGTATGTGTTGGGTTTCGTAGTAATTTCAAAAAAATTCCTACGCACACGCAAGATCATGGTGATGCATAGCAACGAGAGGGGGAGAGTGTGATCTACGTACCCTTGTAGATCAACAATGGAAGCGTTAACTTGGTTGATGTAGTCGTACGTCTCCACGGCCCGACCGATCAAGCACCGAAACTACGGCACCTCCGAGTTCTAGCACACGTTCAGCTCGATGATGATCCCCGGACTCCGATCCAGCAAAGTGTCGGGGAAGAGTTCCGTCAGCACGTTGGCGTGGTGACGATCTTGATGTTCTACTGTCGCAGGGCTTCGCCTAAGCACCGCTACAATATTATCGAGGACTATGGTGGAAGGGGGCACCGCACACGGCTAAGAATATGATCACATGGATCAACTTGTGTCTCTGGGGTGCCTCTTGCCTCCATATATAAAGGATCCAAGGGGGGGGGTGCAGCCGGCCCTAGTAGGAGGCGCGCAGGAGGAGTCCTACTCCTACCGGGAGTAGGACTCCCCTCCCTTTCCTTGTCCAAGTAGGAGAGGGGGAAGGAAGGGAGAGAGGAGAGGGGGGCGCCGCCCCTCCCTCCTTGTCCAATTCGGACTAGGGGGAGAGGGGGCGCGCGGCCTGCCCTGGCAGCCCCTCCTCTTCTCCACTTTAGGCCCATGAGGCCCATTAACCCCCCGGGGGGTTCCGGTAACCCCCCCGGTGCTCCGGTTTTATTCGAAACTTCCCAGGAACACTTCCGGTGTCCAAATATAGCCGTCCAATATATCAATCTTTATGTCTCGACCATTTCGAGACTCCTCATCATGTCTGTGATCACATCCGGGACTCCGAACTAACTTCGGTACATCAAAACTCATAAACTCATAATATAATTGTCATCGAAACCTTAAGCGTGCGGACCCTACGGGTTCGAGAACAATGTAGACATGACCGAGACATGTCTCCGGTCAATAACCAATAGCGGAACCTGGATGCTCATATTGGCTCCTACATATTCTACGAAGATCTTTATCGGTCAGACCGCATAACAACATACGTTGTTCCCTTTGTCATCGGTATGTTACTTGCCCGAGATTCGATCGTCGGTATCTAAATACCTAGTTCAATCTCGTTACCGGCAAGTCTCTTTACTCGTTCCGTAATACATCATCTCGCAAATAACTCATTAGTTGCAATGCTTGCAAGGCTTATGTGATGTGCATTACCGAGAGGGCCCAGAGATACCTCTCCGGCAATCGGAGTGACAAATCCTAATCTCGAAATACGCCAACCCAACATGTACCTTTGGAGACACCTGTAGAGCATCTTTATAATCACCCATTTACGTTGTGATGTTTGGTAGCACACAAAGTGTTCCTCCGGCAAACAGGAGTTGCATAATCTCATAGTCATAGGAACATGTATAAGTCATGAAGAAAGCAATAGCAACATACTAAACGATCGGGTGCTAAGCTAATGGAATGGGTCATGTAAATCAGATCATTCACCTAATGATGTGATCCTGTTAATCAAATAACAACTCTTTGTTCATGGTTAGGAAACATAACCATCTTTGATTAACGAGCTAGTCAAGTAGAGGCATACTAGTGACACTCTGTTTGTCTATGTATTCACACATGTATTATGTTTCCGGTTAATACAATTCTAGCATGAATAATAAACATTTATCATGATATAAGGAAATAAATAATAACTTTATTATTGCCTCTAGGGCATATTTCCTTCAGTCTCCCACTTGCACTAGAGTCAATAATCTAGTTCACATCGCTATGTGATTCAACACTAAGAGTTCACATCACCATGTGATTAACACCCATAGTGCACATCGTCATGTGACCTATACCCAAAGGGTTTACTAGAGTCAATAATCTAGTTCACATCATTTATGTGATTAACACCCAAAGAGTACTAAGGTGTGATCATGTTTTGCTTGTGAGATAATTTTAGTCAACGGGTCTGTCACATACAGATCCGTAAGTATTTTGCGAATTCTATGTCTACAATGCTCTGCACGGAGCTACTCTAGCTAATTGCTCCCACTTTCAATATGTATCTAGATCGAGACTTAGAGTCATCCAGATCTGTGTCAAAACTTGCATCGACGTAACTTTTTACGACGAACCTTTTGTCACCTCCATAATCGAGAAATATTTCCTTATTCCACTAAGGATAATTTTGACCAATGTCCAGTGATCTACTCTTAGATCACTATTGTACTCCCTTGCTTAACACAGTGTAGGGTATACAATATATTTGGTACACATCATGGCATACTTTATAGAACCTATGGCTGAGGCATAGGGAATGACTTTCATTCTCTTTCTATCTTCTGTCGTGGTCGGGCTTTGAGTCTTACTCAATTTCATACCTTGTAACACAGCCAAGAACTCTTTCTTTGACTGTTCCATTTTTGAACTTCTTCAAAACTTTGTCAAGGTATGTGCTTTGTGAAAGTCCAATTAAGCGTCTTGATCTATCTCTATAGATCTTAATGCCTAATATGTAAGCAGCTTCATCGAGGTCTTTCATTGAAAAACTCTTATTCAAGTATCCCTTTATGCTATCCAGAAATTCTATATCATTTCCAATTAGTAATATGTCATCCACATATAATATCAGAAATGCTACAGAGCTCCCACTCACTTTCTTGTAAATACAGACTTCTCCAAAAGTCTGTATAAAACCAAATGCTTTGATCACACTATCAAAGCGTTTATTCCAACTCCGAGAGGCTTGCACCAGTCCATAAATGGATCATTGGAGCTTGCACACTTTGTTAGCTCCCTTTGGATCGACAAAACCTTCTGGTTGCATCATATACAACTCTTCTTCCAGAAATCCATTCAGGAATGCAGTTTTGACATCCATCTGCCAAATTTCATAATCATAAAATGCGGAAATTGCTAACATGATTCAGACAGACTTAAGCATCGCTACGGGTGAGAAGGTCTCATCGTAGTCAATCCCTTGAACTTGCCGAAAACCTTTTGCGACAAGTCGAGCTTTGTAGACAGTAATATTACCGTTAGTGTCAGTCTTCTTCTTGAAGATCCATTTAATCTCAATGGCTCGCCGATCATTGGGCAAGTCAATCAAAGTCCATACTTTGTTCTCATACATGGATCTCATCTCAGATTTCATGGCCTCAAGCCATTTCGTGGAATCTAGGCTCATCATCGCTTCCTCATAGTTCGCAAGTTCGTCATGGTCTAGTAACATGACTTCCAGAACAGGATTACCGTACCACTTTGGTGCGGATCTCACTCTGGTTTACCTACGAGATTCGGTATTAACTTGATCTGAAGTTACATGATCATCATCATTAGTCTTCCTCACTAATTGGTGTAGTAGTCACAGGAACAGATTTCTTGTGATGAACTACTTTTCAATAAGGGAGAAGGTACAATTACCTTATCAAGTTCTACTTTCCTCCCACTCACTTCTTTCAAGAGAAACTCCTTCTCTAGAAAGGATCCATTCTTAGCAACGAATGTCTTGCCTTCGGATCTGTGATAGAAGGTGTACCCAATAGTCTCCTTTGGGTATCCTATGAAGACATATTTGTCCGATTTAGGTTTGAGCTTATCAGGATGAAACTTTTTCATATAAGCATCACAATCCCAAACTTTAAGAAACGACAACTTTGGTTTCTTGCCAAACCACAGTTCAGATTGTGTTGTCTCAACGGACTTAGATGGTGCCCTTTTAAACGTGAATGCAGCTGTCTTTAATGCATAACCCCAAAACGATAGTGTTAGATCGGTAAGAGACATCATAGATCGCACCATATCTAATAAAGTACGGTTATGATGTTCGGACACACCATTATGATGTGGTGTTCCAGGTGGCGTGAGTAGTGAAACTATTTCACATTGTTTTAACTGAAGGCCAGACTCGTAAGTCAAATATTTTACCTCTGCGATCATATCATAGAAACTTTTATTTTCTTGTTACGATGATTCTCCACTTCACTCTGAAATTCTTTGAACTTTTCAAATATTTCAGACTTGTGTTTCATTAAGTAGATATACCCATATCTGCTCAAATCATCTGTGAAGGCTAGAAAATAATGATACCCGCCACGAGCCTTAACACTCATCGGATCTCATACATCAGTATGTATTATTTCCAATAAGTTAGTTGCTTGCTCCATAGTTTCGGAGAACGGTGTTTTAGTCATCTTGCCCATGAGGCATGGTTCGCAAGCATCAACTGATTCATAATCAAGTGATTCCAAAAACCCATTAGCATGGAGTTTCTTCATGCGCTTTACACCAATATGACCTAAACGACAGTGCCACAAATCAGTTGCACTATCATTATTAACTTTGCATCTTTTGGTTTCAATATTATGATTATGTGTATTACTACGATCGAGATCCAACGAACTATTTTCATTGGGTGTGTAACCATATAAGGTCTTATTCATGTAAACAGAACAACAATTTATTCTCTTACTTAAATGAATAACCGTATTACAATAAACATGATCAAATCATATTCACGCTCAACGCAAAACACCAAATAACACTTATTCAGGTTCAACACTAATCCCGAAAGTATAGGGAGTGTGCGATGATGATCATATCAATCTTGGAACCACTTCCAACACACATTGTCACTTCACCCTTAACTAGTCTCTGTTTATTCTGCAACTCCCGTTTCGAGTTTAGCAACTGAACTAGTATCAAATACTGAGGGGTTGCTATAAACACTTGTAAAGTACACATCAATAACATGTATATCAAATATACTTATGTTCACGTTGCCATCCTTCTTATCCGCCAACCATTTGGGGTAATTCCGCTTCCAGTTACCAGTCCCTTTGCAGTAGAAGCACTTAGTCTCAGGCTTAGGACCAGACTTGGGCTTCTTCACTTGAGCAGCAACTTGCTTGCCGTTCTTCTTGAAGTTTCCTTTCTTCCCTCTGCCCTTTTCTTGAAACTAGTGGTCTTGTCTACCATCAACACTTGATGTTTTTCTCGATTTCTACCTTCGTCAATTTCCGCATTACGAAGAGCTTGGGAATCGTTTCCGTTATCCCTTGCATATCATAGTTCATCACGAAGTTCTACTAACTTGGTGATGGTGACTAGAGAATTCTGTCAATCACTATCTTATCTGGAAGATTAACTCCCACTTGATTCAAGCGATTGTAGTACTCAGACAATCTGAGCACATGCTCACTAGTTGAGCGATTCTCCTCCATCTTTTAGCTATAGAACTTGTTGGAGACTTCATATATCTCGACTCGGGTATTTGCTTGAAATATTAACTTCAACTCCTGGAACATCTCATATGCTCCATGACGTTCAAAACGTCTTTGAAGTCCCGATTCTAAGCCATTAAGCATGGTGCACTAAACTATCAAGTAGTCATCATATTGAGCTAGCCAAACGTTCATAACGTCTGCATCTGCTCCTGCAATAGGTCCGTCACTTAGCGGTGCATCAAGGACACAATTCTTCTATGCAGCAATGAGGATAAACCTCAGATCACGGATCCAATCCGCATCATTGCTACTAACATCTTTCAACACAATTTTTTCTAGGAACATATCAAAATAAACACAGGGAAGCAACAACGCGAGCTATTGATCTACATAATTTGCAAAATACTACCAGGACTAAGTTCATGATAAATTTAAGTTCAATTAATCATATTACTTAAGAACTCCCACTTAGATAGACATCCCTCTAATCCTCTAAGTGATTACGTGATCCAAATCAACTAAACCATGTCCGATCATCACGTGAGATGGAGTAGTTTCATTCGTGAACATCGCTATGTTGATCATATCTGCTATATGATTCACGCTCGACCTTTCGGTCTCCGTGCTCCGAGGCCATATCTATATATGCTTGGCTCGTCAAGTATAACCTGAGTATTCTGCGTGTGCAACTGTTTTGCACCCGTTGTATTTGAACGTAGAGCCTATCACACCCAATCATCACGTGGTGTCTCAGCACGAAGAACTTTCGCAACGGTGCATACTCAGGGAGAACACTTCTTGATAATTAGTGAGAGATCATCTAATGCTACCATCAATCAAAGCAAGATAAGACGCATAAAAGATAAACATCACATGCAATCAATATAAGTAATATGATATGGCCACCATCATCTTGTGCTTGTGATCTCCATCTTCGAAGCACCGTCATGATCACCATCGTCACCGGCGCGACACCTTGATCTCCATCGTAGCATCGTTGTCGTCTCGCCAATCTTATGCTTCCACGACTATCGCTACCGCTTAGTGATAAAGTAAAGCATAACAGCACGATTGCATTGCATATAATAAAGCGACAACCATATGGCTCCTGCCAGTTGCCGATAACTCGGTTACAAAACATGATCATCTCATACAATAAAATTTAGCATCATGTCTTGACCATATCACATCACAACATGCCCTGCAAAAACAAGTTAGACGTCATCTACTTTGTTGTTGCAAGTTTTACGTGGCTGCTACGGGCTTAAGCAAGAACCAATCTTACCTACGCATCAAAACCACAACGATAGTTTGTCAAGTTGGTGCTGTTTTAACCTTCGCAAGGACCGAGCGTAGCCACTCTCGGTTCAACTAAAGTTGGAGAAACTGTCACCCGCTAGCCACCTTTGTGCAAAGCACGTTGGGAGAATCGGTCTCGCGTAAGCGTACGCGTAATGTCGGTCCGGACCGCTTCGTCCAACAATACCGCCGAACCAAAGTATGACATGCTGGTAAGCAGTATGACTTATATCGCCCACAACTCACTTGTGTTCTACTCGTGCATATAACATCAACACATAATACCTAGGCTCGGATGCCACTGTTGGGTTTCGTAGTAATTTCAAAAAAAATCCTGCGCACACACAAGATCATGGTGATGCATAGCAACGAGAGGGGGAGAGTGTGATCTACGTACCCTTGTAGATCGACAACGGAAGCATTAACTTGGTTGATGTAGTCGTACGTCTCCACAGCCCGACCGATCAAGCACCGAAACTACGGCACCTCCGAGTTCTAGCACACGTTCAGCTCGATGACGATCCCTGGACTCCGATCCAGCAAAGTGTCGGGGAAGAGTTCCGTCAGCACGACGGCGTGGTGACGATCTTGATGTTCTACTGTCGCAGGGCTTCGCCTAAGCACCGCTACAATATTATCGAGGACTATGGTGGAAGGGTGCACCGCACACGGCTAAGAATATGATCACGTGGATCAACTTGTGTCTCTGGGGTGCCTCTTGCCTCCGTATATAAAGGATCCAAGGGGGGGGGGGTGAGGCCGGCCCTAGTAGGAGGCGCGCAGGAGGAGTCCTACTCCTACCGGGAGTAGGACTCCCCTCCCTTTCCTTGTCCAAGTAGGAGAGGGGGAAGGAAGGGAGAAAGGAGAGGGGGGCCGCCCCTCCCTCCTTGTCCAATTCGGACTAGGGGGAGAGGGGGCGCGCGGCCTGCCCTGGCAGCCCCTCCTCTTCTCCACTTTAGGCCCATGAGGCCCATTAACCCCCCGGGGGGTTCCGGTAACCCCCCCGGTGCTCCGGCTTTATCCGAAACTTTCCCGGAACACTTCCGGTGTCCGAATATAGCCGTCCAATATATCAATCTTTATGTCTCG
Source organism: Triticum aestivum (assembly GCF_018294505.1). Taxonomy (NCBI): domain Eukaryota; kingdom Viridiplantae; phylum Streptophyta; class Magnoliopsida; order Poales; family Poaceae; genus Triticum; species Triticum aestivum. The sequence goes on along the minus strand of NC_057797.1, from coordinate 389,533,249 downwards.
ACCATTTCGAGACTCCTCGTCATGTCCGTGATCACATCCGGGACTCCGAACTAACTTCGGTACATCAAAACTCATAAACTCATAATATAACTGTCATCGAAACCTTAAGCGTGCGGACCCTACGGGTTCGAGAACAATGTAGACATGACCGAGACACGTCTCCGGTCAATAACCAATAGCGGAACCTGGATGCTCATATTGGCTCCTACATATTCTACGAAGATCTTTATCGGTCAGACCGCATAACAACATACGTTGTTCCCTTTGTCATCGGTATGTTACTTGCCCGAGATTCGATCATCGGTATCTCAATACCTAGTTCAATCTCGTTACTGGCAAGTCTCTTTACTCGTTCCGTAATACATCATCTCGCAAATAACTCATTAGTTGCAATGCTTGCAAGGCTTATGTGATGTGCATTACCGAGAAGGCCCAGAGATACCTCTCCGACAATCAGAGTGACAAATCCTAATCTCGAAATACGCCAACCCAACATGTACCTTTGGAGACACCTGTAGAGCACCTTTATAATCACCCATTTACGTTGTGACGTTTGGTAGCACACAAAGTGTTCCTCCGGCAAACGGGAGTTGCATAATCTCATAGTCATAGGAACATGTATAAGTCATGAAGAAAGCAATAGCAACATACTAAACGATCGGGTGCTAAGCTAATGGAATGGGTCATGTCAATCAGATCATTCACCTAATGATGTGATCCCGTTAATCAAATAGCAACTCTTTGTTCATGGTTAGGAAACATAACCATCTTTGATTAACGAGCTAGTCAAGTAGAGGCATACTAGTGACACTCTGTTTGTCTATGTATTAACACATGTATTATGTTTCCGGTTAATACAATTCTAGCATGAATAATAAACATTTATCATGATATAAGGAAATAAATAATAACTTTATTATTGCCTCTAGGGCATATTTCCTTCAGTATGCACGCCCAAATGGGCGGGTGGTTTGGGGATCCCGAATCTGCAATGGCTTAACAAGGCACTGTGAGCCAGATGGGCTTGGCTGCAACGGGCGGACAGATCCCGGCCATGGGCTGAGTTTAACATCCCTGTTCCGGCGGAAGCACTGGAGTTGGTTCACGTGGCGGCATACACTAAAGTTGGAGATGGAAAATCTACCCTATTCTGGGATGCTAGATGGATCAACGGATGGAGAATTAAGGAGATTGCACCCACAGTCCATAGTTTGATTCCGGATCGGATAAGAAGATCAAAGTTGGTCGTCGGTGCTCTACTCAATGATAGCTGGGTTGGCAACATTGGCCCCAAGCACTGCACGAATTCCTGCGGCTATGGCCCCTGATCTTGGGACGCCAGCTTACGAACGACGTTGAGGACGTGGTGACATGGTCATGGGAGAAGGATGGGCAATTCTTGGCTAGATCAGCTTATGCCGCAGGATTCATGGGGCGTGTGGTCTCCCCATCGGCGGCGTTCAGCTGGAAGTCCAAGGCACCCTTGCAATGCCACTTTTTCGCTTGGCTAGCCCTCAAGAACAGATGTTGGACATCGGACCGGTTGGCTCGCCGCGGACTACCTCACCAGGACTCCTGCCCACTTTGCAACCAACATGAGGAGACCATCCAGCACCTCCTGGTTGGCTGTGTCTTTGCTAAACAGGTTTGGCATTGGATGGGGAACATCACGGGCATGCCTGACTTCGAGCCCCAAGATGGAGAAGGCCTTGGCGATTGGTGCCTTCGTCAGGATCGTTGCTCAGCCCATCGGAAGTCCACTCGTGCTAAATGCCTACCTGGGATCTGGATTATTTGGAAGCATCGAAACGACATCGTGTTTAATGGTGATGTCCCGTCTCTCACTGCGACATTACTTAGGATTAGAGAGGAGGGTGCTCTGTGGGTTAGGGCCGGTCTCTTGAAAGGCAACACAGTAGGTTTTGAAGTAGAGGATGATGGGCCGGATCGTGAGTAGTGACTAGATCGTTTGGTGGTGTCGGAGAATCCCGGCATGTAATTATATGTTGTAACCGTGGATTTGGGAGTCTTCCCTCTTTCTTCTTTAATGAATGATACGCACAGTCGTGTGTATTCGAGGAAAAACAAAGTTAGTACAAAGTTGAGTCACTTATTTTAAAAATGAGGGAGTATATTTTACTATAAATATATGTTTAAAATTTGACATAAAATACGAGGGGACCCAATAAATCAGACAAAGGAAGTGCTATTTAGCCTTTGGACCATGACACACCTATTACTTTTCTTTATTTTTCCTTCCAGATTTATCATTATAAATTTGTGGATAAGTTTTCAACTTTTTCCCTTTCATTCAAGTAGTGTATTCAGGCTACTCTTTAATAAATACTTTCTCTGTAAACAAATATAAGATGTTTTAGGTCGTTACGTCTTATATTTGTTTACAAGAAGTATTATCCAAGTAAGCATGGTAAACAAATTAGTTGCAGAAAACATGATACTAACTTGATGACACATGTCAATGATATCACCTGAATGTTCAATCTACGGTAACAGAGAAACATAAATGCAATTCTTTTACTAGCTGGTTTTATTACTTCCTTCGATCCAAAATAAGCGTCGTGATTTTAGTTCACAGATTTGAACTAAAACACTTATTTTGGATCGAATCGAAGGAAGTACATTTTGGCCATGCTTCCAAAAGGAAACTTTTTGATCCTGTTTTGCTATAATTTTTTTTACTGACCAGAGAGCGAATAACCTCTTTTTGTTGACGTCCTGGATAACGAATAACATTTTAACCTTATGATGATTGTTCTTTTGAGGAAAAGGATGCATACTCGCTTTTGCTGCACACTTTTCTTCCCATGTCATTTGCATATTTTAAGCAAACGGGAAGCCATATTTGTGTCATTAAGTAAAGTTGGCCCATTCTGAAGCACCTGTAATTTGCCATAGTTTACTCACCCATATTCTGAAGCGCCAGTGGCACACGTAGTATTTGACAGTCCTGCTGTGGGAAAGATTCTACTACCACTCTTGAGATCACATGAAGTGGGATTTAAACAAAGTTTAACCTGTCAAACGTTACGACCTTTCCCTTTGGCAATGGAATAATGGGTTCTCTCCCCTAGCGCAGATCTTAGTTAACCTTTGCAGGTGCAACCAGCAGCTACAGCCTACACCAACCGCTAGGCATGGATGGTGGTTATGCATCAGTAAAGGGTCAAAGGCTCAACAGCATCCAATGGAAAAAGTTCCTATGTGTGTGTGTGTGTGTCCCGCCATGTGCATGTGCGAGCTGAAACATGCACCATGATTGTTCACCGCTGGCAGTGCAGTGCAGCGCAGCGCAGGTCAGGAAAGTAGTTGGGTTGATGCTTTAGAGGAAATGCCCGCCACTTTGCCAACTTTCTTGGTTAATTCAACGCCAACATCATTCGCTTAATCAACTTGATCAGGATCCTGTGACTACTTAATTAACAAGTGAGTGCTACTTTTACCCGCGGATGCAGTAACAACGTAGGCGAGACAAGACAAAGCTTGTGCCCAAGCACCAGCGTGGCCAATTACAAGATCCTAATCAAGCTCTAAGTCGCGGCCAAGACTTGCGAAAGCAGCTACAGGCCAGTACAGGCTCTAAGTCGCGGCCAAGACTTGCGAAAGCAGCTACAGGCCAGTACAGGCAGCTAAGGCCAAACAGTCGAGGGTTGAATGGATTACAAGTGGGGACATCACCCAACACGTACAGTAGCATTCAGTTCTGTATTGACGCCATTGTTTCCTCGGCTCCAAAGATCACGTGCCCGCTCGAATCGCAGCAATCTCGTACGAATTTCGAACGGAAGACCTGATCTCTGTAGAGATATACATACTACCTAGTACGAAAAGAAATCGCAAATACCCAAGGGGCCTCAATGAGACAGTGGATTCAGTTAGGATTTACGTATCCTCTGTCCGGTAATACTTGTCAACGAAATTGATGTATTTAGACGCATTTTAGTTCTCGATACATTTATTTTTATTCATTTATGCGACAAGTATTTTTGAACAGAGAAAGTAGTTAATAAAGCTGCAATAATTGTTATCTTTCTTACTTCTTAGCTCGGAGGTTTCACTTATAGAACGCTAACCTACTAGCTAGTGTTAGTTGGTAAGGCAATCATGCGGAGTGCACATTATCAATTGGCATTTCCATGCCAATCCTCTTGTCTCGTCACAAAATGGGTGGGGTGGAAACACCTGAAGGAAAACTCGAATAGATGACCAAAACAGTGGTCGTCTCACGCAGGCGACTCGGGGCGATTAGGTTCTCCCCTGAGCGCCGCCACCCTCGTCTGCCTCCCCTCGCCGTCGGCGCCGGCGGCCTTCGGCCGGCCCGCGGCGGCGGCGGGACCCCTTCCACCTCCTCCTCCGTCCATCCTCGCGTTGGTCCCCCTCCCTGCTCGCCCGCCTCTCCTCGTCCGGTGGGCTGCTTCCTCTTGGATCGGTCAGATCTGAATCATGGTGCTGGAGTGCTTGGAGGGGGTCGGTCTGGGATGGGGCCTCGGAGTGGTGCTCGTTGCGGTGGCTGGAGCGGCCGGCTTTGCACGAGCTGCTCGTCTCTTCGGAGATGGGTGAGCGTGGCTCTTTGGATCTGGGGCGGCGGCCCTTCCGGCGAGACTCCATTGGCTTGACCGGTGCTCGTTGGTGCTGGTCGTTCTTCTTCGGTCGCGGGGGCAGCGAGGCGGCGGCAGGTGGCGCCTGTGGTGCGGGCGTCTCGGCGACGCCCGATCCAGATCTAAAGGCCTCCGTCTACTTCAACCAGGGCTGCCACCGATGGTCCTGCTTTGGGCGGCCTTTGTCGCCGGAGTTGTACCTGTATGGCGGCTGGAGGTGGGAGGTGGCTCCGGAGAAATCCTAGGCCAGCAGTGCTGGTCACGACAGCGGCGACGCCCGAGGGCGTCGTGCCCTTCTTGTAGGCGTCGTCCAGGTTGCCTCCTTCCCCTCTTCTTTCCACCCAGCTCGTATGCCGGGCGAAAGCCCAAATCCTTGCCGGATCGAGCGACAGCGGTGCTCCGGGCGTCGTCACCCTCTTGGGGGTGTCGTCCGTGGTGAGCTTGGGGTGGATCAGTGGATGTGATGCTTTGGTTGCTTGACGGTGGATTGGTCTTCAGCAGCCCTGTCGGTCTCAGCGGAGCGGTGCTTGATCCTACTCATTGATGCGGCGTATCTCGGCGGCACGACGCAGTGGAGATTCGACGTCTGATGTGTGGCGATGGACTCGCGCAGGAGGAAGAAGTTGTCTAGTGTCGTGGTGACGTCGATGGCTGAGTGGCCAGACAAGGTAGAAGCCTCAATTTGATCTGAAGACGAACCTGTGGAAGATGGCGGCGACGACACGAGTGCGTCTGACCGGATTGTGCCCCAGACCCGGTATGTGGCTCGGCTGGGGCTTTCGTATGTGTTTCGGCTTCCGGCTTTTGATGTTAAGCTTAGGTGGGTGGTCTGGGTAGTGGTCCAGCTAGCACTCCTTCATCATTTTGGATAGGAGTAGCGGCATATGTTGCCAAGATGATGGATTCAGGCACATTGTTGTTATACTTTGTAAGGTCCTCGAGAATAATCAATAAAGTGGCCGTATGCATCTCCCAGATGCAGAGGCCGGGAGTCATCCTCATTTTCTAAAAAAATAAAAATAAAAAAGATGACCAAACAGAGAGCACGTCGAGGTTTTAGCTGGCCAAAAGAAACCCAACCGTACTCATATCTGTGAGATTCGACCATGCAACTATCTCGAAATAGGCTTTCATTCTGCTTTATAAGTAAAGCAGCGGTTCATATAATCCAAGTTCGAACAACATCCGATAAACAACGGCTAGGATCACAGCACAGTCAAGCTCAAGAAAAACATAAAAGAAATAAGAAAAAAGCCACCTAATGGCAGCCGCAAAGCGGCACTACGAGGACGATAATCGACACGCCGAAGCCAAAAGCGCATCCATCATAAGACCAAGTCGATCGCGATCACGCTGCCTCGAGAGCGGGTGCCGGTGCTGTAGAAAGGCAAGGAATTTGAAGGAGTCGGATGCCTTCCTCGAAAAAACCTTCTCGATCACCATCTTATTCCGAGTCGTCCAAAGAGTCCACGACATCGCCGCAAAAACAAGCCAAAATAGAGGGTAATGTCGCGACTGCTGTAAAGCTCTATGTTGGAGAAACTCTGTCGTGGAACTGTCACGACAGATGTCCTTAGTGTCAGGACTTAGTCGCGAGGCCAACGCATCTATGTGGTAGCTTGAGAGGGGTTGAGCGGGACGAGAGACGCTATGTTTTACCCAGGTTCGGCCCCTCACGGTGGAGGTAAAAGCCTACATCCTGCTTCATTGATATTGATGATTATGATCACCGTTACAAGAGTGTTCTATCTCGAGAGCTATTGTCTAAACTTAACTTGTCCAACTTGTGGAACTTGTCAATCTTCTCCCTTTTGGGGAGCCCTGCCACTCCTTATATATGTTGGAGGGGCGGGTTACATGTAGAGTCCTATTAGGATTTGGACTAGTCTATCTCTAATACAAACCGGATACAAGTCCATGTCTTAAATCCTTGTAAGATAATATTCCTCCTGCCTTCCTCTTAAACCGGCCCACCATTAGACGTGAACCGGCCTTCTGGGTCTTGGGCCTTGTCATCTGTCTGTCCCGCATGCCGGATTACCAGTGAGTCATAATGACTAGGTAGGTTGCTTGTAAACCGCCAGGTCAGGGCGGGTCGCCGGTGACTCGCCAAGTGTCAGCGGGGTCTTCAGATAAACCGCCAAGTCCTGGTCGGGTTAACTTCCGGCCGGTTTACACCGCGGGGTATATCCCCAACATTAGCCCCCAAGTTTAGCTTGGATTTATTCATGGTAAACTTATGCTGCAAAATAAACACAAGAACAAATTTGACAGGTTATGCTCCGGGTTAAGAATTTTTGTAAACCAGTACCTGATCATCCTTAAGTCCTTGTTATTTCCTCCTTCTGGGAAATCCGGGTCAACAGACCAGCTTCATAATCAATTTGCCGACATTGGCTTGTCACCGAGAAATATTGTGAAGAATAACTCCTTTGATTCAGCTCCGCCGGTTTAAGAAATATGGGTCTGAAAATACTTATCTGATATTCAGCCGGTTTGAAGATGTAAAACTTGCCGGTTTAATATTACCAAAATGGCCGGTTTATAAATATTGATGGCACCGGGTCATAATTGTTGTCAACACCGGGTTATGTAATTGATCTTCCTGATTTGCTCAAAACTGATAAAATGAAGATATTCCTCCTTTATATGCATAATACCTGTAGCCCCCAAGTCTTAAGAGGAGAACATAATGATAACTTAAGACTTGCTCCAATAAGTGTTTCAACCTTGAAGAAATCCGGTTTGTTCATCTCAAAACTGAATACTCCATATATGTAGCCCCCAAGTGCCGGGTTGTCATGCTTGCAGCAACCTGGGACTTGTAATTTCCCGATGCTCATAAAAAAACTTCAACCAGTGTAGCTCCCAAGGGCCGGGTCATTATATAAAGAATGAGCAGGGACTTTGAAAATATGATCATGTAGACTTTAATAGCAACGTGTAGCCTCCAAGGGCCGGCTCAGTAAGATAATATTGAGCTGGGACTTTATATATACTTCATTGAGAATAATATTATATTATGTAACTTCCATCATGGGGCTTGAACCCACGTCCACAAGGTTAAGAGCTTTATGCTTTACCAACTGAGCAATGGATCCTTCAGTATTATGGACGAAAACTTGTGTACCTTGAATTGTTGACAGGAGCAATTGATAGCCCCCAAGGGCCGGATCATGATAATATGATGAGTCGGGTTCTTCAGTAAGACTAAAAATGACTTGGCATTAGCCCCCAAGTGTCATGATGCATGCTTGCAGCGACATGAGACTTGCATGTAATCTCGATTTGAATAATGTAGCCCCCAAGTGCCGGGTTGTAAGCCTGCAGCGACTCGGGACTATTCATTCCATTGTAGAATAAATCATATCCTTTGATAAAAGAGTAGACATTGCGCTATAGCGACTTTTGAAAACCTTAATAATAAAAATCCAGCCATGTTGGCTATTCAAGATAATATAATCCGGTATGAAAACCTTATTCATTCAACATCATAATGAAATTTCAGCCAAGTTTGGCTATTTGAATAATATAACTCAATGATTTATAAGCGCGTGATTCCAATGGCGCAATCCAAATATATACTGGCGACTTGTTGTCCAAAGCCAGGCCGGTTTAACAAACCTGTTTCTGCATACAACAAGTTTAAAGTGTCCTGGCGGTTTACCGCCGGACGGGTCATAATACCCAACATATAACCCGGGTTTATATCCAAGGCTGTACTTAAGAATAATCAAATATGAAATATATCATACCTATGACATTGAATCACATCGTTGGTTTTACCAACTTTTTGTAGTAAGGGTGATAACCCAAATCTTGAGTACTGATAACTCCTTCCATATTGTGCCGGTTTATAATAAAACCGTGTCGGATTGTGATAAACACCGTGTTACTCCATAAGAGGGTGTTAACAACAAGGATCAAACCGGGCAAATAGTCTCCGGATTGACGTGAACTGTGTTCTGTCAATTGATTGGTTAAAAAACTTTGTCGGTTTAAAAAACACAATGAAAAGCAAAAAAAACCCTTCAAAGAAAAGTGTGAAGCAAAAGCAACGACAAAAACATTTACCAAAAAAGGTTTATTTAAGCTGATCAAATGGCGTTACCATGGCCAAACACGACCAAGCTCCCGTTAGGTGTAACTATGGTTCTAGTCAGCCAGGTCCCCAAGTGATTCTGTGGCATTTATGCCGACCAAATGGCGTGATCATGGTTCGGGTTCGACCAAGCCCCCAAGTGTTTCTGTGGCCTTAGTCCGACCAAGAGGCATGACTGGTTCAGACATGACCAAGTCCCCAAGTGATCTGGTGGCTCTCGCCTATCAAGGGGCATGGTATTGGTTCGGACATGACCAATCCTCCAGGTGATATAACACGATGCTTTTAGCAAAGCAAACTCAAGGGGTAAACCGGAGGCCACTTTAGAGCAACTCCATGTAACCTCACATGATGTAAAAGACCAGAGACCCCGCTTTATGAAACAGAAGCCCCCATGTGAGCAATAATATGTCAGGCCAGTAAGGCGGAATATCCATGTTTGAACCGCGCATCGTGGCAGCAGGTCCTCTTCGGCAATTTTTAACTTTTTGCAAGAGATAAATTCTTCTTTGAACCGGATGTTAAACCGGATATTGAGAGCTTCAAAGCTTTATGGGAGACATCTTTTCCTTGAACCGGATTTTAAACCAGAATCTTCATTTTTAGCCGGAAATTTTCTGACGGCCTTCAAACTCGAACTTGCGAAAGGTTAATTCCCTTTTGAACCGGACATTGTTAAACCAGATTTGAGCGCTTCAGAGCTTTGTAGGAGAATATTTTTCTTGAACCGGATTGCAAACCGGAGTCATTTCTGATGACCTGGAACTTCATCGAGCCGGGATTTTATAACTGTCATATACTTTCTAAGCCGGAAATTTTCTGACGGCCTTTAAACTTTCATCAATATAACAGTAGCCTCCGAGACCAGGTTATCTTTCCCTCCATCGTCCTGGGGTTCTTAAATTTGCTGAAACTGGCAAGATTCGCTGAGTCATATCATTGTAGCCTCCAAATCTCAAAGGTGACTCGAGGAGCTGGCTTGAGACTCCCCATATTTGACTGTGATATAAATCGGCATAAATTTTATATCATTGGCGTTGATAGCACGATGTGAATCCATAGAAGGTTGAGGTGACTGTGGCGGGTTGTAAATGATCCCATATGAGTCGTGTCAGCAACTCGGCCAATGGTTTCCTCCAACTGACGATTTGAAGTTAAAACTGTAGTGACGGCGACTTGTGTGCCTGCCCATTGAACCATCCAGTGCAAACGGCAGTTTGATGATAATTTGTCTCCAATTTGAAAGAAAACCGGGCTACCCAAGTTGTGACTTACTCATACCCAATAAACAGCTCATGCAGACAGGTGCGGCCCGGTATGTTGATGTAGACCAGGCCGTGAGAGACGGACGACAAAAGCAACCGCGACATCAGAGGCAGCTCGGATAGATGAATCGGCCGTGGCATTGTAAACCGGTGCGGACGGGGAAAATCTTCACCGGTGTTGTAAACCGGCTCGGACGGGCGAGTTAATCGCGGGCGCGGTCTCGGTGAGTCGAAGTAGTCCGGGCCACAAGGGCGGCGTCTTGCACACATATTCTTTGATCATTGTGGCATGGTCATATGCTAGCACATGACAGTAATTACGTAATTTATATATCCATGATCTGGCCATCGGCTTTGCAATGACCAATTGTTCTGCATATAAAATGCAAAGACCAAAGTAATTGCTCTCTGACAAAAACAATATGTGCTAAATTATACTTAGAAGGATATCACTTGATTCGCCCGAACAACGGATGAGTCGGCCGTGGCATTGTAAGCCGGTGCGGACGCGTGAACCGCCGTGAGGGCAAATGGACGAGTCGTCCATGGCGTTTTGTAGGGTGGCGATTCAAATATGACGTTGTTTAACCGGTGTTGATGCACGGACAACACCAATGCAAAAAATGATGTTGATGCGCCCTCTTAGGCGACACCTGCAAAAATATTACAAAACCAAGTAATTGTTCTTTGATAAAAACAATATGTTTAATAAAATAAACTTTAGATGGATACCACCTGACTCGTCCGGACAGTAAATGAGTCGGCCACGGCATGAGCCAGTGCGGACAGGGATCACGGCTCGAAGGTGATCATGCGGCTTGAGGCCAGTAACACAGAGCCACGGCGATGGGCCACGGTCGATGCGAGAAGGAGTCCAAGTGCGGGTGGTTCTCCGCCAGGAGTAGGCCGGTGTTTGGCTGGTGAAGAACGTCAGCGGTTTTGCGAAGCCGCGCGAAGGGCGGTCTGAGAACAGCAGCGGGGGCAGCTGAATGAGGCCGCAACCGACTCGTTGCACGGCGGAAGAAAAGGCTCAGGCAGAAGCAGGGCGATAGCACGGTAACACGAAAACGCGCAGGGCCGGCCCGCGGGCAGTTTGCAGCGGCGAAGACCATCCGGGCGATCCGGGCTGGCGGCGTAGGTGGTGCAAAGTGGAGACGAGTCGGGGTAGCAGTAGCGGCCTTCGGACAGCAGCGGCTGTTGGAGCGAGGCGGAGGCGGAGCCGGTACGGCCAGAGCGAGGTTGGAAACGACTCGGAGTCGACACGCGCCCATGACCAAATCCTCCTCCGATTTGTTGTTGGTTTGACCTTTCTTCTCATGCTGATGGATCATTGGATAGATCACTTTTTGCCTTCATATTTGGAATCGGTAGTACTAGTTGATGGTTCGTTAGATCGATCTGGAGCTCTCACGTGACCACAAGCAGCTGTCTGGCTCACCGTTTTCTAAGATTGCACTGGTTTAAATTGGACTGGACAAGGATTGATTTGACGTATCTCCTTCCATTGAGAGAACCTACCAGCTTTAATAGACCACGTGAGCGCGGCGGTTTATCTTCGGCGAGCCCGACTTCTTGCCTGACTCGGTGACTTGGGGCGTGGCGCTACACAGACAGAACCCTAAACTTTCATGCTCAATCTTGTATATACCGCTGCTGAAAACTTCTTCGATCTTGACTGTTGACTTTGTGGTTGATATAAATTCTTCCACGTCGGCTCTTCTTCATCCGATCAATCGCAAGTTTCTCGATCCCTAGGAAGATCCCTCCAAGAACTCAACACCACCGTGCGCAGGCCCCATGGTGGGTGCCAACTGTCGTGGAACTGTCACGACAGATGTCCTTAGTGTCAGGACTTAGTCGCGAGGCCAACGCATCTATGTGGTAGCTTGAGAGGGGTTGAGCGGGACGAGAGACGTGATGTTTTACCCAAGTTCGGCCCCTCACGGTGGAGGTAAAAGCCTACATCATGCTTCATTGATATTGATGATTATGATCACCGTTACAAGAGTGCTCTATCTCGAGAGCTATTGTCTAAACCTAACTTGTCCAACTTGTGGAACTTGTCAATCTTCTCCCTTTTGGGGAGCCCTGCCCCTCCTTATATATGTTGGAGGGGCGGGTTACATGTAGAGTCCTATTAAGATTAGGACTAGTCTATCTTTAATACAAACATGATACAAGTCCAGGTCTTAAATCCTTGTAAGATAATATTCCTCTTGCCTTCCTCTTAAACCGGCCCACCATTATACGTGAACCGGCCTTCTGGGTCTTGGGCCTTGTCATCTGTCTGTCCCGCATGCCGGATTACCAGTGAGTCATAATGACCAGGTGGGTTGCTTGTAAACCGCCAGGTCTGGGCGGGTCGCCGGTGACTCGCCAAGTGTCAGTGGGGTCTTCAGATAAACCGCCAAGTCCTGGCCGGGTTAACTTCCGGCCGGTTTACACCGCGGGGTATATCCCCGACAAACTTCACGAGATTTAAGCCTCCCAGTCGGGCCCCAACGCCTCGCGGACGTAAGTCCATAGTACCCTTACCGTCGTACAAGACAAGAGGATATGGGTCCCGATCTCTGGTACTGCACAGAGAGGGCATAGACCATCATCAGGTCCGTGCCGCTTAAGTACCTCCGTCCCCGAAGGGAGGCGATCCCATAGTAGTTGCCAAACAAAAATCCTAATCTTTAAAGGTACGAAGGCTTTCCATAATAGGGACAGCCAGAGGGACCCTGCAACTATAGTGTAAAATATATCAGTAAAACCTGTTAAACGTGACATATTCTTGTGTACGAGGAGAGGAGATCTTTTCTAACCGTATAAGGAGTAGTTAGACAAGATACTCGTGTAATCTTTATCTTCTTTTATCTCTTGTATTTCTTCTCCTCCAAGATGTATCTCCACAACAACTTGTACGCATGTCAGGGCTTGCAACCCATCTATATAACATGAAACACATCGGCCAGGAAAGGCAAGACGTTTACCGCAAGTCGCACATGGTATACAGAGCTATCTTCTTCCATTAAACCCTAGCTAGTCCATCTCCACCAAAGTGCGCAACCATGTCTTCCTCCACCTCCTCCTAGTCAACTCTCAACGGAGGAGTCACGAAGAAGATTTCCCGCACCAACTACGTCCTGTGGCGGACGCAGATCACGCCACAGCTGTGGGGCGCCGGCGTCTTCCACTACGTTGACGACACGGCGACTGAACCGGCCAAAAGCGTCACCACCATGGACACCGCCGGGAAGGAGACTTCTGAGTCGAATCCTCTCCATCCGATCTGGGTGAGGGAGGACCAGCAGGTCCTCAGATATCTTCTCCAAAACCTCTCCAAAGAGGTGCTCGTCACGGTGGCCGTGATCACCACGACGCGCGAACTCTGGGTGGCGCTAGCGAGCATGTTCTCGTCGCAGTCACTCAGTCGCGTCAACCAACATCTGCACAATGATGATTAACATGCAGAAGGGAAATCAATCGGTAGCCTCCTTCTTCGCCGCCATGAGGGGTCTCGCCGATGAACTCGCTGCGGCGGGAAAACCTATCCAAGACGACGAGCTGATATCCTACATCATCCATGGGCTGGACCAAGATTACCAGCCCCTCGTTTATGCTCTGGATGCCCGTGTCACCCCGGTAACCCTTGATGAACTCTTTTCCATGCTCAGTAACTTTGATCAACACATGGCACAGTACCACGGCTCCAGTGGTGGTTTCAAGTCGTCGACCAACTCTACCTCCCGAGGCCGCGGCGGCGGTCCTTGTTCACGTGGCCCTTCCCGTGGCAAGGGGAGGTTTGGATCCGGCGGCGGCGGCTACTCCAACAACTCTCGCGGCGGCGGACGCTCCGGCAACTCCAAAGGACGTCGCGATGGCGGCTCCAACAGATCTCGTCCGGACCTGCCTCGCTGTCAAATTTGTGGCAAGCCTGGGCATACCGCAAAGGATTGTTGGTATCGCTACGAGGAAGATGATGATGACTCCTCACAAGATGAAGAAAAAGTTGTCGCGGCGGCCGATGGCTCCTATGGAGTTGACACAAATTGGTATGTGGACAGTGGAGCTACGAACCACATCACCAATGAACTCGAGAAGGTCACCATGAAGGAGAAATATCGTGGTAAAGATCAAATTCATACGGCCAGTGGTGAAGGTATGGGTATACGTCACATTGGCCACTCAATTTTTAATACCCCTAGTCGTAAAATTCATCTCAAAAGAATCTTGCATGTTCCTAGTGCTCATAAGAATCTTCTCTCCGTTCATAGAATTGCTATTGACAATCATGTTTTTCTCGAGTTTCATCCTTTCTTCTTTTTGATCAAGGATCAGGCCACGAAGAAAGTTCTCTATCGAGGTAGATGTGTTCGAGGGCTCTACCTGTTGATTCCGGAGTTTAGAAGATTCAATAAACAAGCTTGTGGTGCTATCAAGCTTTCGTCCACACGATGGCATGATCATTTAGGACATGCCTCTTTTTCTTTGGTTGAAAAATTACTTGGGAAAAATAAGCTCCCATTTGTGGGTGAGCGCAATGTTGAAACTATTTGTGATTCATGTCAGTGTGCTAAAAGTCATCAATTATCGTATCCCATATCTACTAGTGTCTCCACCAAACCTTTGCAATTGATCTTTTCTGATGTGTGGGGGCCTGCCCCCTCCTCTGTTGGTAGACGCACGTACTATGTAAGTTTCATCGATGACTATAGCAAATTTTCATGGATCTATCTTCTTAAAAAAAGATCCGATGTGTTTCAAGTTTTTCACAACTTTCAAGCACTCGTTGAAAGAAAGTTTGACAGTAAGATCATTGTTGTCCAATCCGATTGGGGAGGGGAATACGAGAAACTCAATTCCTTCTTCCAAAACATAGGCATATCTCATCATGTATCATGCCCACACGCTCACCAACAAAACGGGTCAGCCGAACGCAAGCATAGGCACATTGTCGAGGTTGGCTTGGCCCTCCTAGCAGGAGCCTCCATGCCTCTCAAATTTTGGGATGAGGCCTTTCTTACAGCCATTCACATCATCAACATGCTACCTAGCCGTGTCATTAACAATGAAACACCTATGGAACGTCTCCTACACACAAAACCTGACTACACCTCTCTCTGTGTATTTGGCTGTGCGTGTTGGCCAAATCTTCGGCCTTACAATAACCGCAAGCTCATGTTTCGATCAAAATGGTGTGCTTTTCTTGGATATAGTGCCCAACACAAAGGCGTCAAGTGCCTTGACATCTCTACTGGTAGGGTATACATCTCACGTGATGTTGTTTTTAATGAGACAAAATTCCCCTTTGCGGATCTTCATCCTAATGCCGGCGCACTACTCCGCAAGGAAATCTTGCTTCTACCCTCTCATCTCTCCGGCTATGATCAAGGGGGTATTATAAATTGTGATGATCATATGATGACTAACCCTACTAATAGTCTCCATGAGCCTCGTGATGATGCAGGAAACAGTGCAAAAATCGCAGAAAATAATGAAGAAAATGGAGCAGCAGGCCCTTATTTTATGTGTCCTGGCTCGGGGGACATATCTGCCTCGGGATCGGCTCAGGTGCTGCAGCCATGCAGCAGATCTTCTTTGGGATCCCCGTCTGGTAGCGATCCTGTCGTGCCAGCCACGACAGGTGCAGGCGGGCGCGAGGCCGAGTCCGCATCAGCCACGCGGCAGAGCCTGGCGGGCTGCAGCGCTTCCCCTCGTGTGCACGACTCCGCGCTTGACAAGCGGCAGGCCGGCGCTGGCTCGAGCCGTGTCCAGCGAGAAGCCCAACTGCGTGTGTACACGCGGCGCGCTGCTGCTCGTTAGGCGGACGTGGGGGCAGATTCGCTCAGCTCGGGCCCATGCAATCATTGGGCCGTGATGATGCTTCTAGGCCCAGATCTTCTGCGTTGAGATCGTTCCCTGCACCATGACCCACGACCACAGAAGATCCAACCCCGACATCGCCTGGTGACGCTGCTGGCTCTGGAGGCCCGCGCGGATCCTCCTCGGGATCAGACGAGGATCAGCTCGATCCAGACCCGGGATTCTCTGCGTCGGATCTCTCTAGAGAAGTCCCTGCTGCTACTCCTCCACGTCAAACACGACTGCAACAAGGGGTAATTAAACCTATTGATTATAAACATGTTACAAAATATGGGTTGGTATGTTCTACAGGTGAACCAGGAGAACCCAATACTCTTGAAGAAGCTTTGGGTGATGCAAATTAGAGAAAAGCAATGCATGATGAAATCATAGCACTTAAGAAAAATAGAACATGGTATTTGGTTCCTCCACAATGAGGTAAAAATCTTATTGACTGCAAGTGGGTCTTTAGGATAAAAAGGAAAGCTGATGGAACCATTGACCGTTATAAAGCTAGACTCGTTGCAAAAGGTTTTAAACAATGGTATGGCATATGAGGACACGTTTAGTCCAATTGTAAAAGCTGCTACTATTCGTCTTGTTTTGTCCATTGCCATGTCCAGGGGATGGAGTTTACATCAGCTAGATGTTCAGAACGCGTTCCTCCATGGTGTTCTGGAAGAAGAGGTTTACATGAAACAACCACCTGGGTTTGTAAACACACGTGCACCACTTCATGTGTGCAAGCTTGACAAGGCATTGTATGGACTAAAGCAGGCCCCAAGAGCATGGTATTCTCGCCTTAGTAAGAAGATGCAAGCACTTGGTTTTGTTTCTTCAAAGTCTGACACTTCATTGTTTATTTATAAAAAGTCAAGTATATCCATATTTGTTCTCATGTACGTTGATGATATAATTGTGACAAGCTCATCTGATGAAGCAATAACTGCACTGTTGAAGGGTTTGAGTGCAGAATTTGCCCTCAAGGATCTAGGAGATCTACATTATTTTCTTGGTATTGAGGTAAAGCAACACAAGACTTGGTAAAAAAGACTGGTTTGCAAAGTTGCAAGCCTGCACCCACTCCTTTATCCAGCACAGAAATATTATCCCTTGTTGAAGGAGAGTCTCTGAGTTCAGAAAATGGTATAAAATACAGAAGCCTGGTAGGTGCACTTCAATACCTAACACTGACTAGACCAGACATCTCCTTTGTTGTTAACAAAGTATGTCAGTTTCTCCATGCACCTACCACTGTTCATATGACTGCTGCAAAACGTATAGTAAGATATGTGAAAAATATGTTGAATGTTGGCCTAAATTTCAGCAAGTCATCCTCTACACTTATCAGTGTCTTCTCCGACTTTGATTGGGCTGGATGTCTAGATGACAGACGTTCAACTGGTGGCTTTGCAGTTTTCTTTGGACCTAATTTGATATCTTGGAGTGCAAGGAAGCAAGCCACAATTTCAAGATCCAGTACAGAGGCAGAATACAAAGCATTGGCAAATGCAACAACAGATATCATATGGGTGCAGTCAATTCTAAAGGAACTAGGTATGAAAAGCACTAAAGCTCCATATTTATGGTGTGATAATCTAGGTGCTACCTACTTGTCAGCAAATCTAGTTTTTCATGCAAGAACTAAACACATTGAGATAGATTTTTACTTTGTTCAAGAAAGAGTTGCAAACAAACTTTTGGATATTCGGTTTATTCATTCTCAAGACCAAGTTGCATATGGCTTCACCAAAGCTCTACCCACAAGAAGTTTTGAGGACTTCAAGCATAATCTCAACTTGATGAAGTTGTGATTAAGGGAGGGTGTTAAATGTGATATATTCTTGTGTACGAGGAGAGGAGATCTTTTCTAACCGTATAAGGAGTAGTTAGACAAGATACTCATGTAATCTTTATTTTCTTTTATCTCTTGTATTTCTTCTTCTCCAAGATGTATCTCCACAACAACTTGTACGCATGTCAGAGCTTGCAACCCATCTATATAACATGGAACACGTCGGCCAGGAAAGACAAGACGTTTACCGCAAGTCGCACAAAACCCACCGTTGTTATTAGAAAACGATGAATATCATGTGTTTCCAGTGTGGAAAAAACCCCGAATTCAACAAATTCGTAGTCCGTCCACATGCAACACACATGCATATTTTTTTCTACTATCGAAAGGGAGGATCAACCCCCGACCCATCCAAATATATCGCTGTCAAACATACATGTGTATATTATAAATAAATTCGCCAGTGCATCACTGATGCAAGTCAAGGAGATTTTTTTTCTGAAACGAGGCAAAAGATTTACCATTTCATTGATTAAGGAGTGTAACAGTGTCCGAAGACAACAGCCATAAACTAGCAAAGATAAAGCAACTACTCGTGTGGTAAAATTACACCAAGTCCTTTGGCACCTGCCAACACCCATAATCTGGCTTCATCCAAAATCTTGTCCACGATTATTATCGAAGGCGTAGAGACGTTTTGAAAGATACTAGCATTCCTCTCCTTCCAAAGTTCCCAAGAAATCAGCATAAGTAGGGAGGCCACTCCTTTTCTATTCGGCGAGTGCATGAGGGTAAGCTCGGTCCACCAATCCCTGACATTGTTCCTTGCCGCCCAATCTCCGGTCACGATATCGGCCAAACCAATCCTTGCCTTAACTGCATTCCTAAACTTGGTTGCACAGTGGGCATATACCACAATTTGGTCATCCTCTCCGGTGTAGTCTGTGAGCCATTCAGACTTTATTGTGAATAATCAGCCAAGCAAAGAACTTGTATTTTGGAGTGGCCCAGACCTTCCAGACGGTCTTTAGCAGAGGTGATGGTATGCCCCTCGAACTGCATAATGTAGGCCCAAGCCGTGGAGTAGGTGCCGCTTTCTGTTAGCTTCCAAGTGATTGTATCTTGTGTATCATGGTCGAGGAGAATTCTAACCAAATAGGTGACGGTGGAGCAATTGCTTCACAGCCGTGCATTCATGATGCGTCAGTCCTTTCTCTTATTCTCTTCACAATGTATTTTCATAGAAAGAAAAAAAAGAAGTGAAGAATGTACAAGGCAAGTGGCCACGCTGGCAAGAGCTCCTGCAACCGCAAAGCCACAGCCAGCCCTAGCCTAATTATGTCATGTGCCTCCGACTTGATTGATCTACCGAAGATAGCATGCGAGATCTCTAAGCATTAGTGCACCAACACTTTTTCTTTGGCATCAACACTTGGACAGTTTGCATGCACTTCCTACGAACTTACCTCTCCCTTCCTTTGGGCCTTTTGAGCTTTATTTTTGCTAGTGCATCCTTTACTGTAAGGTGCCACTACGATGTCATATCCTTATTGGCCAATGCACAATCACACAATAAACCAACTGTAGGAGTTGACTAAAATAGAAGACAAACAGGCCTACACAAAGGGGAAAAGGTCATGGTCAACAAATTTCGCCATGTGTAAGGGCATCTCCAACGGCAACCCACAAATTACCTCCCGCATCCATCTAGGGGGGGGGGGTCATCAGTCCATGGACACGGATGCGCGAGAACGCTATCCAACGACAGTTGCATACATTTTCACAACAACTCAAACTAGCCGGATGTAATTCGATCAAACAGGGCCGGATTCAATATAAACAAGATGGATTTCATCTAAACATGATAGATTTCATTACGTTTACATCAACTAATAGGAGCTCGTCCGGTTAGGCCTAATGGTCGTCGGCGCCCGTTCCTCGTGTCCGGCCATGAACCAAGAGAACTGAAACTTCACCGTCTGCAACTCCACCTCAGCGCTCTCCAGCTCCGCCTCCGTAACCTCCTTCTTCGAAGGACCGGGAAGTGAAGCTGTCCGCCTCCATATCATCGCCAAGCGACTAATTGGCCGAAGATGCTCAGCCCACCAAGCTTGGCGTTGACGGGAGGGGAGGAGCAGTGGCCTTCCTGGGACCAGAATGGTGGCGACCCACCGTGCACTACTCTTCCTCGCTGTCGGCGACGCCCGCGGACGTGTCTCCTTCTTCATGGTGGCGACGGGGCACAACCTCGGTGTTGTCCACCTCCTTCTCCTCGGTCTCGCCGAACACCACCTCGCCCGCGTCGTAATCGCACTCCTTGTTGGCGGTGGCCACCCGCTGCCGGTATCGCCAACGGGTGAGGCGGATCTCGCGGGCGGAGCAGTAGGACTCGAGCAACGCCTCCTGCTTCGCCAGGTCTGTGTCCGGCGTGACCGCCCTACCGGCGGTGACCTGCTCCTCCGCTTGCAGATGCTCCTGGAGGAGGTTGTGGTTGTAGTTGGCATCGGCCTAGGCCTCCCAGAACTGCTCCACCCGCACCATGTCCATATACTGGGCACGGGCCTCGCCGATGGTCACGGTGCAATGCACCGGCGAGGGTGCAGCTGAGGAGGAGGGTGTCGCGGAGGAAGGGGGGAGGGCGCTAGCTTGTGGTCGGAGGCGTCCTCCATTTGCACGTCCTCCGGCTGCCTGCCGGCCTGCCAATCGGTAGCAATGGCCGCCATGGCCTTCTTCTGCTCCGATGTCAGCCCGTCCCAGAGAGCTTTGGCGGCAGAGGGATCCATGGCGGGGAGCGGTGCGGAGAGGGATGACTATGTCTATGGCTGGGGCACCGAGGCAACGGTTTATATAGCACCGGTGGGTGGGAGAGGGACGGACGGGTGGCGCCGGAGGAGACGCCTCGTCAACCGCGTGCCATCAATGCGTGCGACGGATGGACGGACATACGATCGTCGTGTCATTTGAACGCGCGACAATTGCATGCATCGGGAAGCGGCGCAGGTGACGCTCTCTTGGCCGGCACGTCGCTTCAATGCCGACGCGAGTGAGCGGTCGCGTCCGCTCTGCCAGGCATGAATGCGGGCGTTGACGCTCTGGAGTGACGCTGACCGAAAACACGCGGGAGAGGGAGGGTTTTTTGATGGGCTAGGATGGTCAACAACTGGCTTGGGATCGGTCTGGACTCCCGCAAACCACCCTCACTTTTGTCTCCGGTTTACGAGAAAAATCGCGTCCAGACCGATATATGACTGCATTGGATGGCTTCATCGGTCCAGACGGTTGCAGGAGGTTTGCATATCGACGTTGGACCTAAGCAACCAAAGAACCAAAGCATGGTACTAACTCAAGAGAAAAGCTCACTAAGGATAACACGGCAGGTTAAAAGAAAGCCTCGTTTCTTCTCCACGTCCTCCACTTTTTATTTTTTGTGTGGTGTGTGTGAACTGCAAACCCCTTCACTCATGCTCAGCCCTCCCAACACAAGCTACACCCTGATGCGAGAGCATGAGACAATATCAAGCAGATAATGATGAAAAGCTCCAATATCTCCGAGATATCACCCCTTTTCCACTAGAATGCGTTCATGCTGTTTGATTCATATTCTTATTTTAGTAGATTACACGTTTTAGTATTTCCTTCACAGAAAAGCATCATCGATCATGGAGGTGCCAACTTTTAGCCCCTTCACGTCTTATTTTTTTAAAGAATCACCGGGGGAATAGTTCTCCCACCTGAATATATTGTCCAGTAATGCCAAAGTCAGGAGTAGTTATCCTCTTGGTATTTAGCTGATCCAGCATATAAGCGAAACCAGACCAAAAACCTGAACAAGTTGATCGTGTTTACGAGGAAAACCGGGCCAAAAACCATATAGTAACAAAGTAAAAGAAGATGAGAAGAAATTGATGCCTAGGAGGACGCACAACCTAGTTAGCAGACAAAATGACCATCATCACGAAAGACTGAAGTAGCTGCAGGGTGCTGTTGAGGGATCACAATACCAAGACTTTGCAAACAGCCTATCGCACCACACCGATGTGCGTACCAAAACCCCACAACATAACACAGGAGCATCCACAATCAACGAGTGCCGAACCTGAACATGAACCTTGACTGGTAGCTCCGTCACAAGAAGTCAAAATGTTTAGCAAGTTGGGGAGACATTGCGCCCGGCATGTGCAAAGGTGAACCGAGACAACACTAAGAGCCCGAAGCTCGCTGCAACACAAGAGCAATCATGGGAGGGCCTTGAGCATGCACAACGACATGACATCACACCACGTGATGGGCAGCCGAAGAGTAACACATGCGGAAGAAGAACACATCACCGTTGACCCCAAGCTAGTCGCAACACCACTACCTGATACACCAAGCCGACCTCAAGCTCGCCGGCCGTCAGTAGGAGGTAGGAGAACTAACCAAGAAAATGGGCAGTGCTAGTCCCTTCCACGCTCTCTCAGTCATGCAGGCCTCCTAGCCGCCTCAGGGCAGAATAAAGATCCTTATTGGAGATCTAAATGTGTCCGGACCATTTAGCCTAGACATCTGATGCGGGAATAGGGATTCGTGTTGAAGATGCCTTCAATTGTACTCCCTCTATAAACTAATATAAGAGCGTTTAGATCACTATTTTAGTATTCTAAACGCTCTTATATTAGTTTACGGAGGGAGTACCCAATTATTTTATGAAGCCCTCAATTTTAAAGACATACCAATATATACAACCTTCTCTATAAGGCAATAGTACTAATTAGTTTGCGTCCTTTTCTGATTCAACTATGCCCCAAGGATCAAGAAGAAGACAAGAACAATAATAAATTCCTTGGTTAAGCAATATGAACACATTTTTCTTTTGCATGCACAAACATACGTCACTATCTAGATAATACTCTGCACCTTGTTGCAGGAATGTTTTGTGATATGTTTCAATGCAAACTGGCAATACAATTATACAAATGATTGGTTGTGTTTGATTAATGGACTTTTATAACTACCAAAAGTTCGGATTTTAGCAATAGGCAAGAACGATCTTTACTTCACTCTAATTATACTAGTAAGCTCGCACGTGCAACACACGTCTAAATTCAGACGATAAGTACATCCTTTTGTAAAATATTCGTGCGATTCCTAACTTAGTTATTTGAAGTGCATTGTTTGACAATTTATGATGGTTTGAACAGTGGGCAAAAAGGGATCTTCAGACACGAAACAAGATGTCTGAGTCGACCAAAACAGAATCCACAAACTAAGATAACATCATCCATAAGCTGCCATAAACATCTCATCGCTTCTCCTCTTTCTCCCATCGGCAGCCTTCTTCATCTGGGCTCCCAACTGGTGCTTGTTCGTCACGTCGACACGGAGCTTTACCATATGCATCTGCATTCGCCGCGTATGTAATCGCCCTGGACCTTGGATGGCCATAGCAAGCTCCTCTTTTAGAATTGGATAACCAGCCCTCGAGCAAGGGAGGTGTAAACATGGAGAAAAAGAAACATAGCATACTTGCGAGCACACCTTGGGAAGATGTCTCTTCCAGCTGGGCCTTGTATCTTGAGCCACCAGTGACATGTTCTTGCGGCGCTGGTCTTTGAAAATTCCAATGGTCGGAACAGCATAGAAGAAACCTTGTAAAACAATAGACGTGTAGACTAATGAAACTGATTGATTTCTGATGTAACCATTTTTTAAAGGGGACATGGTAACACAAAACACATGTTTCCAAAGATCAAAAGGAGTCAAAAATTATATAGAGGTGTCTTCATAGGTTTTGCCGGTGTGATAGCGATGAAAAATTTGTCTTCTTGAAATACGTACATATGACATCTTCCAAGAAAGAAATTATTTATGTACTTGCATTTCACATGCCGACCAAACCGTCATCTGGCTTAACTGAAGTGGCAGCACTGTTCGACACAGGAAAGACTGTTTGCACATAAGGGTAGTTCTATGTCATACTAAACCACAGTTTAAGCATAATATTGATATGTTGGTGTGCCCAAGAAAAAGAAGTGCAATGCATGTCTTTCATATAAAATTCACAATTTTATTAATCTTGCATGTACAATTTATGTTTTTGATTGATATGCACTCCGTAAAAGAATACAAGCTCACTAATAATAGTCTGATCGTATCTCTTATGCAGAAGCTGAAACTAATGTTTGGCCCTAGCATACACCATTAAGCACCTGAAGTCATTCTTATTCCAAATAAAAGCACCGTAACTGAAGCAACCAACAAACTAAACTCTAGAACATCAATGGATAATCAGATCAATCCTTCTCTAAAGCTCGCAAGACAGAAATGTCAAATTCTAACCTAGTTGAAAAATACTGTATAGGGTACATGGTCCACCCACCTAATAAATATAATAGATCGGCATCATTACGTCTAATATGCAATAAATTATGCACCAAATAGAATTCGATAAAATCCAGTAAATCTAATTTTTCTCGTTCCATATATTAGTTTTTTAGATATAAGAGGAGAAATATTCCATGGATAGTTAAAGTCCTCACTCAGGCTTAGAATTAGAAGAAACAAACATTAGAACTGCATTTGCTCGATGCTTGAGTGAAACCTTGGTTGTTACCTCTCCCAAGAAAAGAAAAAGAGAAGATACCAATAATCTGGATGCGGCATCAATAGCACGGCTGGAAAGTATATATAGATGCAGTTTCAAGACTAACCATTTTGCATTGAAGTTTGCAAATAAATCATTTCCATGTTTGAAAAAGGGAACTTGTAAACATCTAAACCAGGAACAAATGTTTCTTTAAGATTTAACAATAGCAGCAGAAACCCTGCAGCAAAGGAATAATTCTGATGCACTGGGATAAAAAATTCGGATGTACTTCAGTACCTTTTCATATTTAGGTGAGTGAGTAGAGAGACTAACACACAACCATAAGCACACGTATCCTCATTCCGCAATTCAGAGCCTAGTTACTTTATGAGCCAATATATGCATCAATTCAAGATCCTCCGGTGTATAAACTGGTACTTTCAAATCACATTGCAGCTTTTTGTTGAAGAAACAATTTGCACATTCAGTTACATCGGCATGAGCGTCGGTGCAGCTGACATCGTGCTCTCCTAATAGCCATTTATGCAGGGCGAAAAGTTGCATTACAAAAAGAAATAGACATCGAAGAAAGTATCATGGGTTGAATCAAGATGTCAACATGTGGCTGCAAACTTGCAATTCCTATAGGATTTAAACAAAAAATAACATATATTGCCTAATCGGGCCAGGCGTCGCAGCGGCATTAGTCCATGATATGGAACCCGCATGGAGTAGGCCCAGGGAGCGGTGGCGGCTGCGAGACGGGGCGACGGCATCGGTCTGCTTGCCTCGGTATATATAATTTGGTAAAATTGTACCCTCATCCTAAACATAGGCTCCTACAGAACATCCATTTCTAATTTTATGTATAACCGAGAGCCATTTATATGCCCAAATCTGATCTTAGAAAGAGTATGGATCAGTTTTAGCTCTTACATATATATACCTAAATTAAGCAAGCATTCAGATATTACATTCGTTTCCAGAGCAACATAGGAATAGTTCTTAACTCTCAACCAAAGGCTTTACCATATTTTCAGGGATTTGCGTGCAAACTTGTTTAGTCATCAATCCACAATATATGCATTTCTATTTCTTTGTAACCCTTTTGTTTTCTTGGCGCAACAAAAATTTATAGTAGGGCCATGCCTTACTGTTCAGGGTAACAAAAAAATGTCAATCTATTAACCAGTGTACTCAATCATGTTTGGAAATAATGGTACATAGGATCTGGGTCGTTGGTTCTTTTGGATGAATTGGTAGGACCTGGGCTTAATCTAAGAATTTAACAAATTGTTTATAAACAGAATGATCTTGCTTTTGGAGAGTTGAATTAGCTCACCTTCACGCAGGAAAAAATGACGTGTTACAATCTACAGAGCTCCCCTCGACTATAGAATCCAATTCACTGGCCTCGATCGCTCTGTTGCAGTTCCAACCAATCCATCAACAGTGAGCTCTAACAGAGTAACATGGAAATAATCAGACTGGGTGGTTTTCTTCGAGTGATGATGATGACACCGTAGTAAAATTGGTTTTTATCAATACTGCAAAAGAGGGGGTACTTCTTGTGCCTGCAGGAGTTTTCAGATAGCAAGCATGAGTGCAAAAGGGTAACGATCATGGAGGGCATGCAGTCTTGTGGAGTTGACAGAGATTACTCATCGTGAGAGCTTGGATCCAAACAATGCTTCAACTTGCGATTAGCATGCCTCATTTCTTTCATACCAGGTAGATGAAGTTGGTTAACCTGCATATACACATGTTGAAATAATAGAAGCAATGTCAAAGGTACTGATAACGGCATAAATGCTTAAATACCCTCCTAACCAGTGGCATATGTTCAACCAAGCACCACCTTGGTTAATCTTTTTTTGTAACACAGAGTGTTCATGTAGACCGGTGAAATGAAACACATAGCTAAAGAACAATTATTGGTGGGACTTTACATGATTATGTTATAAACTGTACTGTGCCAAGCTAGGTAAACATTCTTACCAGGTGATTGATTGTGCTGAATATCTTAAAAAAATGTTCGACCAGACAAACAAAGTGTTGCCTTGAAAAAACACTTTGCAATTATCTATATTAGCATCATGAAACACAGAGTTCCGACAAATTAAGGTCATAAAGATTAATCATATTATTTATAGCTTAAGCTACCTGTCCAGGAGTATATAGAAGAGGTGCATCAGTCAACATCATTGTCTCAACATGAGAATTCACAGTTTGATCCAATCCTACAATACAAACATCTGATGCATAAGAGGGCAGAAATTTCTACACTGGTGTCAGCCCACCGAGCAAAAGTTCCAATGCAAATTCTAGAAAACAAATAGAACTATGCATAACCAGGAACTGTAGATCGATTGCATCGGAACATTAGAAGGGAAGAAATTTGCATCAAATTGCAGGATGTGCAAACACCTCCTGGTTTGCACGCACATACCTAAAAGTCAGAAATTTGCAAACGAAATTTGTAAGGAAGGATAATTGGAATACCAGCGGATAATCCAAATCGACCTCCGCCGTCGTCGTCGGGTGCGTGCGACCTCCGCGCGCCGTCGCCTTCCAGCCTCCCCGTCCGGTGCGTGCCGCCTCCTTGCGCCGTCGCCTTCTGGCCTCCCCGTCTGACGCGTGCGGCCTCCCGCCGTCCCCATCCGGCCTCCCTGTCGGGTGCGTGCAGCCTCCGTCGTCGCTGTCCGGCCTCAGGTGCGTGCGACCTCCGCCGTCCGGCCTCCCCGTCGGGTGCGGCCTCCGCCGCCCGGTCTCTGGTGCGGGCGTGCGTGTGGCTTCCCCCGTCCATGCGCAGGAGTGAAGGGGCGGCGGGGCCGAGCGGGTGGTGGAGTGAAGGAGCGCGGCGGGGCTGCTGGCGAGAAGGGACGGCGGGGATGAGCAGCGGGTGCGGGGGAGCGAAGGATGGTGCGGGAGAGAGAAGACGCACGATATGTGTGAGCGGTTAGTGAGGGCGACAGAGGACGTGCGGAGAGAGATGGAGGGATTAGCGTTTTCTAAGTGCGTGGTTGGTAGCGTTAAACACAGAAAAATTATGGGCCATTAGATCTTGTTAATGGATGGATCTAATTGTTTGAATCTGCCATTCTCTTTCTTTTATAGTGGTAGTAGATACATGCATGTATTAGAATGACTAGTTTTTCTTTCACGTACACTCCAGTCTTCACAAAAAAAATCGTCTGGACAAGATCTTCGAAACTATATCCCATGTTGATATGTTCTGAAGACTTTTTTTCGGACCAAAAGTTACCACATCCGTGCTACGTGAGTTATCATATCAGTTATACATAAGTTACCGTGTCATTTACACAAAAGTTTCGGGGGTATGTTTTCAACAAACTTTTATCCCAGGGGTCAGAAAGTGATTATGATATTTGCAGTGAGTTATCAACTTTGTATGTATATTACCATGTTGCACAAAAGTTATCGGAGTATCTTTTTTAATAATTTTCATTCTCTCGGTCAAAAAATTACCGCGATATTTGTATATGAGTTATCAGCTCTTATGTGTGTGTATTATCATGTTGTTTACACATGAGTTATTGGGATGCATTTTTAACAACATTTTCCCATGTTACTCGCTCATGTTATTTACACGAGAAGTTAACACTGGTATGTTTTCAACAAAAAATTTCATGTCAAAGTTATCGTGGTGTTTTATCTAAGTTATCAGGACCGAGAGCCTATATTATCATGTTATTTACACAAAAAATTATCAAAGTATGTTTTCAATAACCTTTTTTCATGGGTCAAAGTTATCGTGGTGTTTGTACCTAAGTTATCAGGTACGGAAGCCTATATTACCATGTTATTGACACAGATGTTACCGGAGTATGTTTTCAATAACTTTTTTCTATGGGTCAAAGTTATTGTGGTGTTTATACCTAAGTTATCAAGTCCGACAATGTATATTATCAGGCTATTTACAAAGAAGTTATCGGTTGTATGTTTTCAACAAAAATTTTCATGGGCTAAAGTTATCGTGGTGTTTGTACCTAACTTATCAGGACCGGGAGCCTATATTATCATGCTATTTACACGAAAAAAAGTTATCAGAGTATGTTCTCAACAACTTTTTTTCGCGGGTCAAAATTATCATGGTGTTTGTACCTAAGTTATCATGTCCGGGAGCCTATATTACCATGTTATTTACATAGATGTTACCGGAGTATGTTTTCAACAACTTTTTTCCACGGGTAAAAGTATTAGTGGTGTTTATTCCTAAGTTATCAAGTCCGGGAGTGTATATTATTATGCTATTTAGAAAGAAGTTATCGGTTGTATGTTTTCAACAACTTTTATCCACAGGGAAAAATTATCATGGTCTCTGTACCTAAGTTATCAAATACAGGAGCCCGATGACATGCATTGGTTGCATGCTCCTGGCCTTAAAATGGAGAGAAACATGCTACCATAATGGGAGCAAAGATTGCGTGCTTTCATTTCAATCCTCTTAATTTTTCAGCCCATTATTTACTTTCCTCGGACATGGTAGAAACTAGATGATGCCCCGCGCGTTGCTACGGGTACACTTGTATCTACTACCCCTATAAAAAAAAGAGGGCGGAGAACCAAGTCATCCTATCCATCCAAACCTGCAATCTAAAGGCCTACATCTCTACTACTATTAAACAAGTAAACATATTCTTCACTATGCCCACCCGGTTAAACGTACACAGGCCAGACAAGACAAATTACCACCCCAGGATCAGGCATCTAACCGTCCACATAAAAGTCAGACCTCCCCTGTGTACGTTTAGCGATTTACATTAACGGACGAAACTCTGCCATCGATCGAACAGTTCCACCTACCCCGCAAAAAAACAACAGACAGTTCCAATCAACTACAGAAAATTTGCCATAATTAACGGGAATAAACACGTCTGCCTCACAATAAATGGCTAAACTTATGGGAATCAGCTCGATCTGCCTGCCTTTGCCAACCTGGACGTACGTCGCAGCCGCCCAGCCTCTCCTACGCCATCGCCGCCATGCATAGCGGACGACGCCCGCGACGAAGCGCTTCTAGCCAATGCAGGTGCAGACTATCCTCTTGCGCGCAATACGTGGCCAGTTCCATCCCAGTTAATCTCGATGTCTTCTTTGATGTCGCCGTTTAGACGCACACTACAGTCAGACATCGGTGCTGCCAAGCCACTGTTGTGCCCTCGCCACCCAGCCACTGTTGGCCATCGTCGCCTTCCACAGTCGCCGACATCAGCGCCGACAAACTCCTCAGGCAACGCACCTGCCTGCACCAAAGGAACATGGTATGATTTTACAGGATATTCAATTGGGTTAATGTGATGGGGCCGATCAGTTCCTGATTTTATAGGAAATTCTATTTAACATAATGTGCATACTTCATTACTTCCCTAATCCCTATCAAAGTTGCATCTTTATAACAATGCTCTTCACTCTCAAATTTGCATATTTACAACAGTGTGATGATGAATGCATCAATTTTGTACAAACCATAATAGATCTATTTCCTATGACTTCAACATGAATTTTAACATTGCATCAAACTGGAGCCCTCCATCATATTGTTTTAACAGTATAGTGCTTGAATTGGTATGACTGGATGAATAAAACCCAGTCAGTATGATCTATTTGTAACTTGGTCCAATAGAGTGGAGA
Organism: Triticum aestivum; assembly: GCF_018294505.1. Taxonomy (NCBI): domain Eukaryota; kingdom Viridiplantae; phylum Streptophyta; class Magnoliopsida; order Poales; family Poaceae; genus Triticum; species Triticum aestivum. Next base: position 389,503,401 of record NC_057797.1, on the reverse strand, counting down.
AGAAAACCCAGTCCAAGAATATGCATTTTCCTGTACACAAATTTGGTCATCTTCTATTATCAAATCTGCATATCAGATGGCTGCAGGATAAGTATTGCATGATAAACAACAATATGAAACAAAACATATAGGCTCGGAAACAGTTTGGATTTTACAATAGAAAATCTACTAAAGTAAATTCAGGTAGAATCAACAGCAGAGCTAGGATTTGGGAACAGGGTAGTCCTCCAAAATTAAGTTGTTTCTATTAAAGAGACGCTATGATGTATCACCTTTGTCTAACTGATGCATTCAACAAATAACTGGTAAATTCAGAAATTATGTAGTAAGTACTTGATCATTTTGGCCAAACCAAATCCAAGACTATCATGAAGTAAACCTGTCAATTACTTGTTCTGTACAACGCTCAAAAGCTTCGGGTTGATGTATATGGCAGGCAGGTATGCCTCCCCATTCCCATCTTTGTGTTCAGAGTTCCAAAAATTTAGGATCGAACAAATTCCCTGACTCTTAGATGGTCTTCAATATCCATTTCTTGTAAGCCTGCAAACACACTTCTGATGTAACCAGGGGTCGGGGACAACAAGAAATATATCTAAAAGGTTGTGCTACATCATGAATATCACTTGTGTAGCTGCCGTAAGTAGTACTGAAGATGCCAGAGATGTTTATGGACTTCTAATAAAGGAAGTTATTCCAAGAAAAGGAATTTTTGAGGTTATAAGCTCTTTTAGCCAACCATCGCCCTCTATATGACAGCCATAGCATCATCATTATCCTACATTATCAATTATTCACTCTTCAACCTGTATTATCCTAGAGTCATACATACTTATCCTACTATGCTTCTCTTGATCCTCTTTTATTTGCTATAAAGCTCGCATTTGGGAACTTCTAAAAACATGCTTTCACTTTTCAAAAAAGAAGTAACTTTCTTTGGCAGGATGAAGCCAAATCAACCTCATCCGTCTTGGTCCCTAGCGCCCCTAGCCACCCAGATTTCAAATCTACCTATCAATCAACTTTATTGCAGCATGGTTGCCTCAATAATATTAACTAACTAAAATCCCCACTCATAACAGTTGCTGCAACCAAGTTAAGAACGTCTAATCGAACAACTTCTAATTTTTCTCCCTAATTCTAAAATGACTCTCATGCTTAAACTAGACTACTGAGCTACCTATGTATATTCAGGAATGGGTAGAAATTAAGGATTAGCAGAAGTGGGTAATGGCGAGTATCTCAAATCAGAAATAAGCATATATGAAAGCCGAAGTGGGGAATAGATCGTCTACCGGCACCGGCTTGCACTTGCAGGGGACCAGTCACCGCGGCACTGCTGCCGCACATGGGCATTGCACGGCGCAGCGCAGTCGCACGCACAGGGTGGTGGGAGCCGCCGACGAGCGAGATGGAAAGGAAGGCATCAGCCGCGGAGGTTGCGACACATGATTGCCACAGCCGCCGATCTGGTGGAGGCAAGTCCCGCGCCTCCGCGTCGGCCTTCGTCCGGCGCCCAGCGACCATACCGAGCTCGAGCGGATCCTCGGGCACTTCGGCGACCGATTCGAAGAGGAGGGGCTGAGAAGAGTGGGAAGAGTGCGAGACCTCGCGCCGGCGGTGGGGACGAACAGGAGGGGCGGCTTGAGGAGAGAGTGAGAGAGTTGTGGGCTTGTGGCCACCATGGAATAAGGAGCAGTGGGGAGACAGTGAAGGGATAAGGGAAGGTAGGTGACGAGGCGAGAACTGAGAGGGGGCGTCCGGTGTGTCTTTTTCTTTTACCTTCTCTTTTTTTAGTTGTTTTTTTAGCCTTTTTTGGTCAAGTCAGATATAGCATCTGGTGTTGTCCAATTTAGTTTTTTTTACCAATAGATGAATTGAATGATATTTCCGCTTCCATATATTTTTTTAACGGTAAAAATGATGTCTGATGTGCACGAGGTATATATATTTACACAATAGATGCATGTCAGTCGCCTGACTTTCGAATTCGGGCCAGTCGATTTTGGTTGAAGGGAGAAACAGGCGAAGAGGAGGAGGAAGCTCATCGGAGGGGAGGAAGAAGCTCACCGCAAGCTACCTCATCATCTATCTTAGGGTAGGGGTGGGGGAGGCAGCACGACAGTAGTGGGGGCGGCAGCACGACAATGATGAAGATTCCCGGGGAAAAAACAGACGAGGCCCGGGGGAAGAGGGATGGCCAAGGGCGGTGGCGACACGGCGGTGGGAGGAGGTTCCAGGGAGGGCCGGGCGGTGGTGGTTGGCGGTCTGGCCGGTAGTCCGTGGGATGGCTGAGGGAAGAAACTGTCTGAGGTAGAAGAAAGTCCCGAGGTTTAACAAGGGATCGTGTTGTTCATTTTGCATCGGATGGCCGGGAAGAATCGGTTGCCCAGTTTAAATTTCCAGTCGATTTATACTTGGCCACTCCTATATTTTTATGTGTATATGCCCTTATTGCATATAAATGAGTACAATTTATGTGTTAATGAATATGTACGTTGCACGTGCACGTTTACTAATTCCTCTAAAACATCAAACACGTTTTATACTTTAATTACCCACCAATGTCATTGTATTAACCCGTTCCCAAAAAACCCACCGCACCACGACCTTTGCCCACCGCACGCACGCACGAACCCCCACACGACGACCTTTCCCACACCCCGCACCTCCTCCTCCCAACGACCAGAGCATGGTCGGGCCTTCGCCGCCGGCCGCCGCCCGCCCATCCACGGTCAAGCCTCCGCCGCCGCTCCACGGCCAAGCCTCCGCCGCCGTTTGCAGCCGCCATGGAATGCCTGGATGTCGTCAAGGTCCCTCTTCTCCTCTCCCAACTGGACTTGATTGTTTTGGATTTGGCGGCTCCCCTCACTCACACCCTCCCTCCCTGATGCAGATGCACGCAGGTGCAGCACCTGCAACGGAACGGAAGACCACCGATGCTCTGCTCTTGAGACAACAGATGCACGCAGGTCAGGTCACAGCAGGGAGGGATTTCTGCGAATCTACATACAACTTCATTTAATTTATTAGTACTTGGTGGGTGTGAGAAAACTGAAATTTTTAGATGCATGCTTGCTTGGATGCGTGACACACAACACTGTTTGCTCATCTCAACTCTGTGTTTTTGCTCTGTACCAACATCTTCTGAACTTTGTCTCTATTCATGAAAATTGTAGAGGCTAGATACATACATAGCAATCGTCAGGCTCCAGTTTTGTACTGACCACTCCAAGGCTTGTTCAACCTGGTGAATCTTTCCTTCATCTGCATCGTTTTTCGCTTCAGTCTGTACATCCTCGCCCTCCGCCCACCGATCCTATTCTCCGCCGCCCGCCTTCCTCTGCTCCTCCTCTGCCGCCAACGATCTCATCTGAGCCAGTAAGTTTTCTTTACATTCAAGTGTGCATTGTTTGAACAACATGCTTGTGGTTCTGTTCTTTCCACACAAGATAATCTGATACATACATGATCCTTCTGGTTATGATTATTTTAGTGCATACATACATGATTCTTCCACACAACAGGAACAATTATTCTGGAACAATTGCCGTATGTGAATTATCATGATCCAACGCCAATGCCACACTCAGCGCTAAAAGGGTTACAGTTTATGAGGACATATTGAATTAGTGAGGATTTCATAAATTGTAGTCCAAGCAACTCAGACATTTGAAGTTTTGTTGCTTACCTTCCCATCCCATTGTGTTGATATGCTCCTGAAGTTGCCTAACTACAGGAAAGGAGGCCAAAGTTTTGCTATATTGGGTTATCCACAATAGTATCGGCAGCGATGTTTTGTTTTGTCACAACTACTCAAATATATAATCTAAATAATCTAAATATATAATCTGCACATTGTAGTTTGAGTTAAAAAATACCACATTGTAGTTTCAATTAATTTTTTTTAAAACCCACGTGTTTTGTTGTTTCAAGAGATTGAGTCATGGGCTGTGAGCAAGCATTATATATTGACATGAAAGGTAGATCTATTTAGATCATGAAGGTTTGCGCACCGTGATGCAAAGGCCGTATGCATCGACGAGGCGAAGGTGGGGCTTACCGGGATGGGTTGAGAGGAGGCAGTGGAGAGAGGAAATGGGAGAGGCGGATGGTGAATATAGGAGGTGAAAAAGGATGCATCTACTTAGTCCTTCTGTTGAATGCATAAAAGGCACCCTGCAGCCTCTCTGCTTGCAAAATAGATGCTCTCTGCTTGGTACACTCATGACATTAAACCTTTCATCTCCAGTTAGAGATGCAACTTGATTTGACCTAAAAAATTCTATTTTTGAGTATTACCTTCTTCCACACCTCTGCAACATCTTCTGAAGCCTCTACTCTTAACCAGTCTGCTGCTATCACTTTCTTAAATTTTATACGGGAAAATAATTTAGTACTTTTTAAAAAAAAATTGTGCAAGCTAATATGTTTCAAGATTCATGAAACATATGTTTCAACATTCAAAAGTTTACATAAAAACCATATGCGGCAAAACTGAATGACATTTTAAAATATATAATTTTGACAGAATGAAAAAAAATTCAGTTTCCTCTTCCTCCCTAACTACGCATACTTTATTTCTACAGGTACAGAATATTGCCACTCATCAACATCTGCAACATCTAAGGTCCTTTTCGTCACATATTCATATTTACTTGAGATTCTGCTTACTTTGTTTGCACCATTTAATAATTGAGCTTCTCAATATTGCATGAATATTTCTAATGATGTACGATGTTCCCCATTTCTTTAACATCCCTGGCATGTGTGTGCTCCATTAGTGAATGACAAATTTCTGAATTTTTGTGATGAACAATGTTTATGTTCATTTAGGCAGCTCACCGGCATCCATCATGGTTTGCTATTTTAGAATTAATCAAGATTACCTTTCAGGCTTCTTCCGTTGCCTAGCTAATTCCCTCCTTGTAGGCCATGTTGTGGTCTGAAATTGAACGTATACATATGATCCTGGTTTTTCTACACCGCCAACTTTACTATTGATTACTCCCAGAACCTTAAGTTGATCTGAATAGACATAGCGAAGTAGATGCAAACTTCAGGATAAAAGCATGTATATCATGGAATGATAGGAAGAGGGCTCTGAGCTAGACATGTTGATTATACTGTTTAATGTTAGCTCCATCAATACTGATACATATACGATTTCCTGTTGTAAATAGGTAAATATTTTGCAAGTAATGTAATTTGGTAAATAAGCTAAAGTATTAACCTTACTGCTATCTCAAAGTATGATGCGATTATTCAGTATCCATTGCCTGATATAGTCAGTCAGAGGCATCAAATCAAATCTCCCTTAAATGATTAAATCATTTAACTGCACATCACAAGTATCAGCCTCCATCTGCCACCAATATTGCAAGAAACAAGGCATGCTGATCTAATAACCATCTTTATATATATTTTTAACCTAACAAGTGAGCTGATGATCAGGAAATCATGTTTAACTATCACTAAGTGATCCCATTTCTTGGCTCAGTGAAGTGATTATGTGGATCTTGTGAGGAAAACAGATAGGCCAATAAGCCTGGGAGGTTGTCTACAGTCACTGGCCTGGTATGTGACCTGCTTGCATCTTTTCCTGATTACCTCACAACTGCAGTTGTCTACGTTTTATGTTAACCATCATTTTATCAATTTAATTCTCGAGTTTGTTTCTCAAGCAAGACAATCCACCAAAGTATCACCCACAGTCCCGTGAAGAAAAATGAGACACACTGTTCTTGCAACTTTCCGTTTTTAGGTGGGATCCCTTGTTGAATTGTTGAACTTTCACATGGATTAGCCTTTTCTCCTGAGACCCTCTCCTGAATATTAGCTAGAGTTCTTTTTAATAGCTTGGTATGCCAGCTGTAAAATATGAACTGATAGCACATGAACTTTGTGTATGTTTGTTACTCTCTTTTAGGCCTTGATGCATTCCAGTCAGAGAAGGTGATGGAGACCCTTAGACAGCTTGCAGAAGATGGGCACACGGTCATATGCTCTATACACCAGCCGAGAGGCTCAGTCTATAGCAAATGTGATGACATTGTGCTACTCTCAGAGGGAGAAGTTGTATATATGGGGCCGGCAAAAGAAGAACCTCTAAAATACTTTGCGTCATTAGGGTTGTTATTCTGTCATCACTTACATTCCTATCTGTCATTTGGTGTTCTCTAAAACATAATATTTTACATGATTTCCACATATCTCAAATGTATGTACTGCACTTATTTAATTTATAATATAGTTAGCAGGGCTAAGTAATACCAGGCATAGATTGGATTTTGGTAACACATCTCAGTCATTTTGTATTTGACACTGTAGCATGTCACGATCGATTGTTATACACATGGATGATGGATATGGTGATGTGTCAACATTTTAGTATTATTCATGTGGCCAACACGGTACTGAAGCAATTGTTACATAAGTAGGCATACAGGGAAGTACTCCATCCATAGACATACATTGGTCCTTCATGTTTTCAGCAGTTCAGGTTGTATTGTACGTCTGATTTTTCACACTTGCTTCAAGCTTAAGTAATTTATCATTTGACTATATGTATCCTTGTTAGGAGAGCCCTGAAATCGAACATTCACGATGCTGGAATTTTTGCACAGTTATTTTTAGCTGTTTACTCCGTGGAACATAACTCACGCCTATTTTAACTGCTTTGTTTTCAGCCCATATCTTATTCTGCACTTGTACTATTACTGATTACTAACTTGAGTTTGTTTACTTCATTAGGTACCAATGCCCAGGTCATGAGAACCCCGCTGAGTTCTTGGCTGATCTCATTTCCACTGATTATAGCTCAGCTGAAAGTGTACAGTCATCACATAAAAGGATTGAGAACCTAATTGATGATTTTGCAAATAAGGTTCTAATTACTGAATTTAACAGTCCAGTAACACAGTCGGAGGGCTCTGAATTTTCTACCAAACCTGCTCAGAAGTCCACTAGCAAGCAAAGACGTGGTTGGTGGAGACAATTTCGTTTGATATTCAAGAGAGCATGGATGCATGTTTTTCACGGAGCCTTGTCTGATAGTGTCTTCCAGCTTTTTTCCTACTTCTGCCTTGAAATTCGTTGATAGGTTATTTTGGCGTGTGTGTTTAGCTTAAAATAAACCGGACCTATACTGTAGCAAATTCAGGGGATCTATCTTTTCAATATTTACTGTAAGTTGACACTTGGTGGCATGTTGTGCTTTCACCAACTCTGTGGCTGATGTAGCTGCAACATGTAACTACTGCATGAAATGTGTAAGTAAACCAAGTAATTTACCTGAGCTTAGCTGCCTGAAATCTAAATGGTTGTTTACCTGAAGATTGACTATCTATTAGTTGATTCTGAGAAGTATTTCAGGCTTTTTGTGATGGACCAACAAACAAAGTGAGAGCAAGAATGTATGTTACTTCAACAATTATATTTGGATCAGTGTTCTGGCGAATGGGGAAAACTCAAACTTCCATACAAGATAGGATGGGACTTCTTCAGGTAGAATGTCTTGAATCTATGGAACAAACACATTCTGATATTTGATTTATCTTATAACTGTTCCCATTTTTTCTTAAAGAACAGTTTCTCTAAAAAATGCCTGAGCACCTCCTCATATCTTATAACTGTCTGTTTTCTTTCATTTCATGAGTTAGGTGGCTGCCATAAACACAGCAATGGCTGCTCTGACAAAGACGGTGGGGGTTTTCCCGAAAGAACGAGCTATAGTTGACAGGAACGTGCAAAGGGTTCCTATGCACTAGGACCATATCTCTCTTCTAAGATGCTGGCCGAGATTCCGATTGGAGCAGCATTTCCATTGATATTTGGATCCATTCTCTATCCAATGGCTAAACTTCATCCTACAGTTTCTAGGTCAGTATTATCCTCACATCAAAGTTGAAAGTGTTGCGCGACACCATAGTCCATGCCACATGGTAGAATTTGGCATTGGTTTAGCTTATGCATATTCCTAACAAATATTTCATGCGCCGTATTCTTAACAAATATTTCATGCATAGTGTTGAGCAGGTGAATTTCTACTTTATGTTTCTAATTCTCTTTTTTTTAATGTTTCCATTACTTTTTATTGAAATCTGCTCAATGGGATGAGAAGTGGACCTTTGACTGGAACTATTTTTTACTATTGTTTCTCCAATTTTCCATTCAGGTTTATGTTCCTCACATAACAGCATACATCAAAGCGTGTAGATCTATTTTATAGAAGTCAGTGATCCAATCTTTCTAATGCCTTTTCTTTATGTGGATGCAGCCATTCTTGGAAGAATGCAACTGCAGCTTAATTGGAGTTGAACTGGAGGTAACATTTGGAATTACTTGGAAGTTGGAACACAAGTGGAGTGTGTTATGACGATTGCTCAAAGGAACTTTGGTCATATTGCTTGACAACATGTCAATCACTCTTCTGCAACTCAGATAAAAACAATTTGAATTAAAAAAATGCAAAATCGAGTTTGAGTTGATAGGGTATATATAATATCTGAAAACAAATAGAAAACATGCCAGTGTTCCGAGAATGCAACATCCCAGTCCACGACAAGAAAAAATGATCAGCTAAATTTCTTGACTCATAACAAGAGTCAGTGGCTTGCATTCTCCCAAATGCTTTGTATCATTTGTTGAAATTCTAGACTCCTTTTATTCCATATTGTTGATATCTATGCAACTAGAGCAGCTAAATTATTAAGTGTTTTTTAGTACACCTGATCAAAAACAGTTGTTGACCTTTTGCGAGTGCACCTTTGCAAATACTGGTAGAAAGTTGTGCATCTGTGCCTGCCAAGCTGTAACAGGCAGTGTTCACAGGCTGATATATTTTTTGATTCGGTGATTTGATTGATCACAACCCGACCAGCACAATGTATCTTCTATGGCTTGCACTTTATGTCCACATTTACTATAGTGATGGACTATCTAAGGCTCAGCAAAATTTCTACAAGAATACAACTTTCGCTGAAAGCCTATTCTTATATTTGTTTCTATTCTCAACATTCATTTTTATTTGTGTCCTCACTGCGTTCTTCCTTTCTAGGAATCAGGTCTATATTTTTTTTTACCATTCAAGGCATATGTGCACACAGAAGCCGTTTTGCATGTATCTGAATCTTCCTGTCTGGTACTTGTGCTGGGAAGCAAAATGTGAAAACAAAAACCAATACATCCAGATTGTGCATTATTTTGGTGTGTTTTCAGTTTCCATAGCTTTTCATATGAATGTGAATATACATGCCATATTTTCTATTGCAAGGTGCCAGAGGACATGTTGCAGAGAGTATTACCAATTACAATTCAAACTTACTGGAGACAGTTACCACTTGCAATTCACATTATTATGTATTTGGTTTGCTCACTCTTTATCCCCTCGTACTTGTTGATGGTATTGCTCATACTATACTTTTGGCCAACATTGCACGCATGATTTCTAGCAAAGAACATGTGTTATTCTTGTTTAAATAGGGAACATGTGACATTCTTTATTTTTATTTGAATGGGAACATTTTTCTGTTAAGAACATTTTGTAAGGCCATCAAAGATGCACGTCAAAGGAGTAAGGCCATGCCCTTTTGGCCGTCCAATGGAAAGCAACAAAGTGAAACCATTCTATGTCCTAATTTTTTCTTGCTTTAAATACTCTTAGCTTTAGCTATATCAGTCAATACGTGCACTGAACGATATGATTACTATGATTTTTTTTTTGAGAATTTACTATGAGTCTATTATGAATGGCATTGAGTGTCATTGTCGTATCCTTTTACTGATTTTTCTTTATGGTAATAATGATAAAAAAGAAGCATATTGTGGTGTATGAAATATTATCGTACTACAAGATAATTTTATATTTTTATACCATTTCCTCTTTAGTATACATGTGTTATATACTTTTGATTGACTTCAATCAGACACGCAAACTGTAGACTTGGACATACGGTCACTTGTTACATACATTTATTAATCTTTAATATTATTTGCACCTTCTTCATTTGTCCTTGTGAATTAGTTTTTTCTTCTACTAAAAACACTATTATTTAGTGAAACATGTGTAGATAATTTTCGCAAAAAGAAGAAACATGTGTAGATTAAAAAAATTCACAAAAAGAAGAAACATGTGTAGATAAAAAAACTATGTAAAACTAGACAACTATTTTCATAATTATTTTGTGGCAATTAAGACGTGTGTTGCACGTGCAAGCTTACTAGTATATTTCTAAAGAACTCTCAGATAAATACATGAACATATATCGAGTAATAGAGCAAGAGTTAAAAGGGTAATCTCTTGCCAAGAACGCAGTGCTTTGCCTCTGTAAAATTTTGAGTTTGAAGTACAAATGCAATAATGGTGTACCATTTTTTAAAAGCGTGATCCAGCACCAGTAGAGTAGGTAAATTAGACAATCTTTTCACACCTTAGCCTAAGTTGCTAGCTTCACACTATTTCTTATGAATAAAGATTCTGAGATGGTATAGAGTATAATCCATGCAGATATTCCTGGAATAACTAACTTGGAATTGCACTAACTAAAACAGGGAGGAATTGTTAATGTAGGATAAAGTCAATCCTGGTTCAAAATTTAACCTGGGCAGAACAAAAGCTAATGCCTGCTTCTTTTATTTTGTTGTTTGGAACAGCGTCATCATCTACTCTTCATAGGAACAATAGAGAAATATATAAAATTTATAACTCTAAATCACCAAAGAGGGTAGTTGTCTCGGACTGAAAAAGCTACCTGTTCATTTTTCCATGCCAAGCTATTGTACCGTACTATATTTAATCCATCATCACATTACACTGGAACAGTTGGAACAAAGAGATACAGAAATAATGGCACGTCATGTAGCCATTAGCATTGCAACAAATTGTAAGATGCAGATATTGAAGCACCCTACTGTCAGAAATAATCCCACATTTTGTAGCCATCAGCTAAACTCAATCAGATAGTTTCCGCATAAATGTAACTGAAAAAACCAACCGATGTAACATGCATTATTGATTGCTGCAAGATATAAAGAAGGATTAACACGCCATGCATTAGATGGCAGAAGGCTAAACATAACAAAAATAGTAGAAGCGAATCCTGAAAGGCACATATGTATGGAAGAAATAGGATTCGTGGGAATACGCAGGTAGAGGAATACCGTGTGGTACAACACATCAGATTGAAGCCCTTGCAATTGTTGGTCTGTTCAGGTCTTGAAGCAAAAGGACTCCTAATAATATTCGCTACCAGGTTGTTCCTCTGTGGCCGAAAGGAGACCCGGGTCGGTTGTCCGGGCGAGAGCGAACCAAGGTGCGGGAGAGCTGTCGAAGGCAACTGGACCAGCAGCCAGAGTCGGAGTCCATCAGCAACAGGACAAGGTTTCTGTAGAACAGGTTACAACATCTTGCCAGTTTTTGTTTATGCTTATGATTGAACCGCTGCTACTGATTAACAACGTGCATACAGTAACTTCAGAGACGCGAGAATGGTGCAGCGGGAACATAGGTAATACAGTAACTTATGTAACTTCCGGACAGGATGTGAAGGGGATCACCGGTGTGGGAGATGCGAAGGTCGAACTCGAGATGTTGATGTAGAGGTTGCAGCCGAGGCCAGCTTGGTCGGGGCGGTTGATGATGATTACGTTGTCTTCCGCCGCCGCCAGCTCCATCACCATCGTGACCTCCACCCCCGGCCCGCCGCCGCCGCGCCCCGAAGATCTCCTCGCCATCGGCATCGCCTGGGATCCCGACCCAGATCCTCTCCTCCCCTCCCCCCCTTCTCTCGCATGTTCTCGTTGGTTTCATGGCTGAGTGTATTTTTCTTTTGCTGGACGACGGTGGTGTGAGGCCGGAGCCGAGGCAGACCGGCGATCGTTCCGAAGCAGGAGAGAGGCGATTGCCACATAGCCGCCACAACCACCTGGAAAGGACTGGATTTTTTCTGGATGGAGAGAGGGCTCGATGGATTGAAATTTGAGAGACCCGAGAGCACGCTCATTATATGGACATGGAGCAAAGGGCTCATGTGAGAGATGAAGGGCCTATGGGATAGTGGATGGAAGATGGAGAGGCCCTGGTTTCGTCTTCCATGTTAAAAGAGTGGGATGAAGCGTCGGTACAGAGAAGAAGAAATCGTTTTAATTTTTTTTAAGGAACTGAAATCGATTTAATATATGGACCTATTTGATGACATGGACAGCTTGCAACGATGTGGCACATCGATGATGTGGACGGTGTGCATGATGAGAGAATAGGAAGTAGTGGGGAGCAACTTCTTAAGAATGGTAGATGGAAACAAGACAACGAGACCTACTACTATAATGGAGAGACAAAATAGTGTTTTTAATACTATATATGAAAACTGCCTACTGTACCCAACATGCTATTTAAAAGCATGAAATTGGGGGGTAAGACAACAAAAGTAATTTAAGTGAGCTGGTTAATGGGCCATAGCTTAGTTACGAGATACTCAGGTACGAGTCCAAAGGCACCCCACACACACATCTAATTTATTTTCTATTTTTTTTGGTGTAGATGCAAAGGAGAAGTTATACGATAAAAGAATATGTAACATGCCATTTAGCACAGAAAAGAGTTAGCTGGGTTGGTTACCGGTAGGAGAATGCACACAGCAGGTGCAAGGATCGGATCTCACTGCTGCTCATTTTTTTGCGAAAAATGAAAAGCGGGCGGAAGGTGGAGCGCTAGAGCCGATCGACTCGTTCGGATCTATCGACAAGGTGAGAACGTTCGGAAATTACAATTCCCTTTGATTAATATATAGATATAAAATATTAAACAAATATAAACAGCGTAATAGAGTTCAAATTATCATCCATATTTGCATGTTGAGGTGAGTCTTTTTCATGCATGTTGCACCATGAGGTGACATGCTTACATGTTTGAGAGGATTTTGTAAGTGGGTGCTCTCAAAATTGACCTGACCTGAAATTTGTCCACCAGGGAAACTATAAAAGGAAGGTGAAACCCCGGGTACTTATCCATTCCAGATTCCATAAGTGCGCCCTTTTTTTGAGAGAGAGAACGTCGGCATTTATTGATTAAGCAAACAAGTTACAAAGAGTCTTCCGGATACAATCCGGAGCAGAATGAAAAATACATAGACTCGAAGAGTTCAAACTAGATCTAGCTAATACATGAGCTAAAACATTGCGATGCCGATGAACATGCTTGAAAGTCACAGACGAAAGAGCTCCAGTTGTCATCTTAATATCAGCAACAATTGATCCCACAAAGGAGCGGTCACGGGATGAAGAATTCAGCCTTTGCACTACAGAAAGGCAGTCCGAGTGAAAGATCACATCAGTGTAGTTCTCATCTCGAACCAACCTCGCCGCCCGTCGAAGAGCCCAAGCCTCCGCCACTTCAGGATCAATAACACCATTCAGAAGTTCAGAAGCAGCAGCTATGCATTGACCGGAGTGGTCCAGAACCACCACACCAGCGCAAGATTTACCCAGCTCCCGTGAAACAGCAACGTCCGAAGAAACCAACAGCGTACCTGGCGGCGGCGGAGACCACATGGAGCTGGAAGCAGGGGTCTCACGCCTAGTTGCAGAGGTAGGCTTGTACAGGTGCTGGAAGATCATTTCCAAGTAAGCACGCGCCCTTGCAGCCGTGCGTTGGGGATGAGAAGCTTCAGGTTCATTCCTAGCAGAGTTGCGTGCCTCCCATATATGCCAAAAGATGACAGTCATTATAGTAGCATCACGCTCGGCAACGCAAAGGAAGATCGAGACAGCTTGATCCCCATGGACCCTTTGAGAACATCCCAAATTGCTCGAGCGTGTGCACAGAACAGCAGTGCATATTCAACACTCTCCTACTGGCCGCAGAAACAACAGTCGGTCCGCGTCGGAACCTGGCGTCGAAGCATTTGCTCACCCGAAGGCAAGCAGTTGTGAGAAAATCGCCACAGCACGATCTTCATTTTGTTTGGAGCCTTGACTTTCCACAACTCCTTCCACAATCTCTCCTCTGAATGCCACTCGGAGTGTTGGCCCTTACCATTGCAGCTGCGGGATGTCAGGAAGCCAGACGTCCTCGCCATGTTGTAGGCAGACTTAACAGAGTACTCGCCCAGTTTGGTAAATGGCCAGCGAGCAAAATCAGAGCTGCCAATGCTGCAGATTGGAACTTGGAGGATTTTGTTGGCCACATCATCCGAGAAGAAGGCCCTCACTGACTCCTCATTCCAAGTCCCACTTTCCTCATCAAGCAAACAGTGGACTTTGGCTGAAGCAGGTATGGGGTAAAGAGGCCAGAGAAGTGCAGGAGGGATGGAGGGGATCCAATAGCCAGTCAAAATGTGAGTACTCCTTCCATCCCCAATACCCCACTGAATCCCCATCTTCAGAAGATCACGACCATGCAGAATCGCACGCCATGTCGCTGAGGTTGTACGAGGAGCCGAAGCGTTCCAGAAATCACCATTTGGAAAATACCTCCCCTTCAAAACCCGCGCACAGAGCGAAAGAGGAGCAGTAAGAAGTCTCCACCCTTGCTTCCCAAGCATCGCCTGATTGAACAACCCCATGTCGCGGAAACCCATGCCCCCAAGGGACTTAGGTGTCGAGAGCCAATCCCATGAACGCCAGTGAATTTTCTTTTTCCCATCTTCTCGTCCCCACCATTGATCGGCCACAATCTGGTGGAACTTTTCACACGTAGCTACTGGAAGCCGAAAACAACTGGCGATGAAGGTCGGAATAGCTTGTGTTTTTGACTTTAGCAAAGTTTCAGTTGCTGCTCTAGACATAGGCCGATCAGACCAGCCGTGAATGTTTTGCCAAGCTCTGTCAGGTAGGAACTTGAAAGTGCACGTCGGCGATCTCCCAACCTCGGTGGGCATACCAAGGTAGGAATCCTGAAAAGCCTCGTTGTTGATGCCCAACTGCGATTTAACTTTGCTCTTAACATTAACCGGGCAGTGCCTCCCAAAGAAAACCGATGATTTCTCCTTATTGATCAATTGGCCCGACCCAGCGCAGTATAAACTGAGGACTGCCTCCAATGAATCCACACTCTGAGAATCGCTCTTAGCAAAGAAGATGCTATCGTCTGCAAATAGGAGGTGTGAGATAGGTGGGCCTTGACGACCATTACGAATCCCATGTAGCGCACCACAACTCTCCCTTTGAAAAAGCAGACAGGACAATCCTTCTGTGCATAAGAGGAATAGGTATGGACCGTTTGGATCCCCTTGTCGAATACCTCGGGATGGAACCACAGGATCAGTGAGCTCCCCATTTACCCTGACCGCGTATCGAACATTGGTCACACATCTCATCACTGCCTCAATCCAAGCAGGAGCAAAACCCAACTTGCTTAAACATCGGTGGAGCTAGCTCCATTCAACCCGATCGTAAGCCTTCATCATGTCAACCTTCAACGCAAAGAACTGTTGGAAATATGCCCTAGAGGCAATAATAAAAGTGTTATTATTATATTTCTTTGTTCATGATAATAGTCTTTTATTCATGCAATAACTGTATTATCCGGAAATCGTAATACACGTGTGAATACATAGACCACAATATGTCCCTAGTGAGCCTCTAGTTGACTAGCTCGTTGTGATCAACAGATAGTCATGGTTTCCTGGCTATGGACATTGGATGTCGTTGATAACGGGATCACATCATTAGGAGAATGATGTGATGGACAAGACCCAATCCTAAGCCTAGCACAAAGATCGTGTAGTTCGTATGCTAAAGCTTTTCTAATGTCAAGTATCTTTTCCTTAGACCATGAGATTGTGCAACTCCCGGATACCGTAGGAATGCTTTGGGTGTACCAAACGTCACAACGTAACTGGGTGGCTATAAAGGTGCATTACAGGTATCTCCGAAAGTGTCTGTTGGGTTGGCATGAATCGAGACTGGGATTTGTCACTCCGTGTAAAGGGAGAGGTATCTCTGGGCCCACTCGGTAGGACATCATCAGAATGTGCACAATGTGACCAAGGGGTTGATCACGGGATGATGTGTTATGGAACAAGTAAAGAGACTTGCCGGTAACGAGATTGAACAAGGTATCGGTATACCGACGATCGAATCTCGGGCAAGTACAATACCGTTAGATAAAGGGAATTGTATACGGGATCGATTGAGTCCTTGACATCGTGGTTCATCCGATGAGATCATCGTGGAACATGTGGGAGCCAACATGGGTATCCAGATCCCGCTGTTGGTTATTGACCGGAGAACGTCTCGGTCATGACTACATGTCTCCCGAACCCGTAGGGTCTACACACTTAAGGTTCGATGACGCTAGGGTTATAAAGGAAGTTTGTATGTGGTTACCGAATGTTGTTCGGAGTCCCGGATGAGATCCCGGACGTCACGAGGAGTTTCGGAATGGTCCGGAGGTAAAGATTTATATATGGGAAGTCCTGTTTTGGTCGCCGGAAAAGTTTCGCACTTTATCGGTATTGTACCGGGAGTGCCGAAAGGGGTCCGGGGGTACACCGGGGGGGTCCACCTGCCCCGGGGGGGCACATGGGCTGTAGGGGGTGCGCCTTGGCCTATATGGGCCAAGGGCACCAGCCCCAAGAGGCCCATGCGCCAAGGAAACTTGGGGAGGGAAGAGTCCTCAAAGGGGAAGGCACCTCCGAGGTGCCTTGGGGAGGATGGACTCCTCCCCCCTCTTGGCCGCACCCCTTCCTTGGAGGAAGGGGAAAGGCTGCGCCTCCCCCCTCTCCCTTGCCCCTATATATAGTGGAGGGAGGGAGGGCATCCATACCAGAAGCCCTGGCGCCTCCCTCCCTCCCGTGACACCTCCTCCTCTCCCGCAGGTGCTTGGCGAAGCCCTGCAGGATTGCCACGCTCCTCCACCACCACCACGCCGTTGTGCTGCTGCTGGATGGAGTCTTCCTCAACCTCTCCCTCTTTCCTTGCTGGATCAAGGCATGGGAGACGTCACCGGGCTGTACGTGTGTTGAACGCGGAGGTGCCATCCGTTCGGCACTAGGATCTCCGGTGATTTGGATCACGACGAGTACGACTCCTTCAACCCCATTCTCTTGAACGCTTCCGCTTAGCGATCTACAAGGGTATGTAGATGCACTCTCCTTCCCCTCGTTGCTGGTTTCTCCATAGATAGATCTTGGTGACACGTAGGAAAATTTTGAATTTCTGCTACGTTCCCCAATAGTGGCATCATGAGCTAGGTCTATTGCGTAGATTCTTTGCACGAGTAGAACACAAAGTAGTTGTGGGCGTTGATTTTGTACAATATGTTTACCGTTACTAGTCCAATCTTATTTCGACAGTATTGTGGGATGAAGCGGCCCGGACCGACCTTACACGTACTCTTACGTGAGACATGTTCCACCGACTGACATGCACTCGGTGCATAAGGTGGCTAGCGGGTGCCAGTCTCTCCCACTTTAGTCGGAACAGATTCGATGAAAAGGGTCCTTATGAAGGGTAAATAGCAATTGGCATATCACGTTGTGGTTTTGCGTAGGTAAGAAACGTTCTTGCTAGAAACCCATAGCAGCCACGTAAAACATGCAAACAACAATTAGAGGACGTCTAACTTGTTTTTGAAGGGTATGCTATGTGATGTGATATGGCCAAGAAGAATGTGATGAATATATGTGATGTATGAGATTGATCATGTTCTTGTAATAGGATTCACGACTTGCATGTCGATGAGTATGACAACCGGCAGGAGCCATAGGAGTTGTCTTAAATTTATTGTATGACCTGCGTGTCATTGAACAACGCCATGTAATTACTTTACTTTATTGCTAACCGGTAGCCATAGTAGTAGAAGTAATAGTTGGCGAGACAACTTCATGAAGACACGATGATGGAGATCATGATGATGGAGATCATGGTGTCATGCCGGTGACGATGATGATCATGGAGCCCCGAAGATGGAGATCAAAAGGAGCAAAATGATATTGGCCATATCATGTCACTATTTGATTGCATGTGATGTTTATTATGTTTATGCATCTTGTTTACTTAGAACGACAGTAGTAAATAAGATGATCCCTTACACCAATTTCAAGAAGTGTTCTCCCCTAACTGTGCACCGTTGCTACAGTTCGTCGTTTCGAAGCACCACGTGATGATCGGGTGTGATAGATCCTTACGTTCACATACAATGGGTGTAAGACAGATTTACACATGCAATACACTTAGGGTTAACTTGACGAGCCTAGCATGTACAGACATGGCCTTGGAACACGGAGACCGAAAGGTCGAGCATGAGTCGTATAGTAGATACGATCAACATGAAGATGTTCACCGATGATGACTAGTCTGTCTCACGTGATGATCGGACACGGCCTAGTTGACTCGGATCATGTAATCACTTAGATGACCAGAGGGATGTCTATCTGAGTGGGAGTTCATAAGATGAACTTAATTATCCTGAACATAGTCAAAAGACCTTTGCAAATTATGTCGTAAGCTCGCGCTTTAGTTCCACTGTTTAGATATGTTCCTAGAGAAAATATAGTTGAAAGTTGATAGTAGCAATTATGCGGACAGTAGAAAGCTTATGTCCTTAATGCACTGCTCAGTGTGCTGAACCCCAAACGTCGTTTGTGGATGTTGCGAACATCGTACATACACGTTTTTGATAACTACGTGATAGTTCAGTAATGATAAACGGTTTAGAGTTGAGGCACCGAAGATGATTTTGGAACGTCGCGAAACATATGAGTTGTTTCGAGGGCTGAAATTGGGATTTCAGGCTCGTGCCCACGTCAAGAGGTGTAAGACCTCCGACGAGTCTCTTAGCCTGCAAACTAAGGGAGAAAAGCTCAATCGTTGAGCTTGTACTCAGATTGTCTGAGTACAACAATCACTTGAATCGAGTGGGAGTTGATCTTCCAGATGAGATAGTGATGTTTCTCCAAAGTCATTGCCACCAAGCTGCTAGAGCTTCGTGATGAACTATAACATATCAAGGATAGAGATGATGATCATTGAGGTATTCGCGTTGTTTGACATCGCGAAAGTAGAAATCAAGAAGGAGCATCAATTGTTGATGGTTGGTGAAACCACTAGTTTCAAGAAGGGCGAGGGCAAGAAGGGATACTTCATGAAACAACAAATCAGCTGCTGCTCCAGTGAAGAAACCCAAGGTTGAACCCAAACCCGAGACTAAGTGCTTCTGTGATAAGGGGAATAGTCACTAGAGCGGAATTACCCTAGATACTTGGTAGATGAGAAGGCTGGCAAGGTCGATAGAAGTATATTGGATATACATTATGTTAATGTGTACTTTACTAGTACTCCTAGTAGCACCAGGGTATAAGATACCAGTTCGGTTGCTAAGTGTTAGTAACTCGAAATAAAAGAGCTACGGAATAAACGGAGACTAGCTAAAGGTGAGCTGACGGTATGTGTTGGAAGTGTTTCCAAGTTTGATGTGATCAAACATCGCACGCTCCCTCTACCATCAAGATTAGTATTAAACCTGAATAATTGTCATTTGGTGTTTGCGTTGAGCATAGACATGATTGGATTATGTCTATCGCAATACGGTTATTCATTTAAGGAGAATAATGGTTACTCTATTTATTTGAATAATACCTTCAATGGTCTTGCAACTAAAGGAATGGTTTATTGAATCTCGATCGTAGTGATACACATTTTCATGCCAAAAGATATAAGATAGTAATGATAGTACCACGTAGTTGTGGCACTGCCATGTAAGTCATATTGGTGTAAAACGCATGAAGAAGCTCCATGTTGATGGATCTTTGGACTCACTCATTTTTGAAAAGTTTGAGACATGCGAACCATGTCTATTGGTGTATATGCATGAAGAAACTCCATGCAAATGGACTGTTTGGACTCACTTGATTTTGAATCACTTGAGACATGCAAATCATACCACATGGGCAAGATGACTGAAAGCCTAGGTTTCAGTAAAATGGAACCAGAAAGCAACTTGTTGGAAGTAATACATTTTGATGTGTGCAGTCCAATGAGTGTTGAGGCATGCAGTGAATATCGTTATGTTCTTACTTCACAGATGATTCGGGTAGATGTTGAGAATATTTTCTTGATGAAACACAAGTCTGAATTATTGAATGGTTCAAGTAATTTCAGAGTGAAGTAGAAGATCATTGTGACAAGAGGATAAAATGTCTATGATATGATCATAGAGATGAATATCTGAGTTACGAGTTTTGGCACGCAATTAAGACATTGTGGAAATTGTTTTACAATTAATACCGCCTGGAACACCATAGTGTGATGGTGTGTCCGAACATCATAGTTGCACCCTATTGGATATGGTGGGTACCATGATGTCTCTTATCGAATTACCACTATCGTTCATGGGTTAGGCATTAGAGACACCCGCACTCACTTTAATAGGGTACCACGTAATTCCGTTGAGATGACACCGGTTTAGAGAAACCTATGCTGTCATTTCTTAAAGGTTTGGGGCTGCGACGCTTATGTGAAAAAGTTTCAGGTTGATAAGCTCGAACCCAAAGCGGATAAAATGCATCTTCATAGGACACCCAAAACAGTTGGGTATACCTCCTAATTCAGATCCGAAAGCAATATGGATTGTTTCTTGAATCGGGTCCTTTCTCGAGGAAAGGTTTCTCTCGAAAGAGTTGAGTGGGAGGATGGTGGAGACTTGATGAGGTTATTGAACTGTCACTTCAACTAGTGTGTAGCAGGGCATAGGAAGTTGTTCCTGTGGCACCTACACCAATTGAAGTAGAAGCTTATGATAGTGATCATGAAGTTTTGGATCAAGTCACTACCGTACCTCGTAGGGTGACAAGGATGCGTACCACTTCAGAGTGGTACGGTAATCCTGTCTTGAAGGTCATGTTGCTAGACAACAATGAACCTACGAGCTATGTAGAAGCAATGGTGGGCCCATATTCCGACAAATGTTTAGAAGACATGAAATCCGAGATAGGATCCATGTATCAGAACAAAGCATGGACTTTGGTGGACTTGCCCAATGATCGGCAAGCCATTGAGATAAATGGATCTTTTAAGAAGAAGACGGACGTGGATGGTAATGTCACCATCTATGAAGCTCGACTTGTGGCGAAGAGTTTTTCACAAGTTCAAGGAGTTGACTACGATGAGATTTTCTCATCCGTAGTAATGCTTAAGTCCGTCGGAATCATGTTAGCATAAGCTGCATTTATGAAATCTGGCAGATGGATGTCAAAACGAGTTTCCTTACCAACTTTCGTAAGGAAAGGTTGTATGTGATACAATCAGAAAGGTTTTGTCGATCCTAAGGATGCTAAAAGGTATGCTAGCTCCAGCAATCCTTCTAAGGACTGGAGTAAGCATCTCGGAGTTGGAATGTGCACTTTGATGAGATGATCAAAGATTTTGGGTTTATACAAAGTTCAAGAGAAACTTGTATTTCCAAAGAAGTGAGTGGGAGCACTATGGAATTTCTGATGAGTATATGTTGTTGACATGTTGATGATTAGAAATGATTTTCTAGAAAGCATATAGGGTTATTTGAAAGGTGTTTTTAAATAGAAAACCTGGATTAAGCTACTTGAACATTGAGCATCAAGATCTATAAGGATAGATCAAAATGCTTAATAATACTTTCAAATGAGCACATACCTTGACATGATCTTGAAGGTGTTCAAGATGGATCAGTCAAAGAAGAAGTTCTTGCCTGAGTTGTAAGGTATGAAGTTAAGACTTAAAGCTCGACCTCGGCAGAAAAAAGAGAAAGGACGAAGGTCGTCCCCTATGCTTTAGACGTAGGCTCTACAGTATGCTATGCTAAGTACCGCACCTGATGTGTGCCTTGCCACATGTCTGGCAAGAGAGTACAAATGTGATCAAGGAGTGGATCATCAGATAGCGGTCAAAGTTATCCTTAGAGGAATAAGGATATGTTTCTCGATTATGGAGGTGATAAAGAGTTCGGCGTAAAGGGTTACGTTGATGCAAGCTTTAACACCTATCCGAATGACTCTGAGTAGCAAACCGGATACGTATAGTGGAGCAACCATTTGGAATAGCTCCAAGTGGAGCGTGGAAGTAGCATTTACAATATGACCTAGAAATTTGCAAAGTACATACGGATCTGAATGTTACAGATCCGTTGACTAAAACCTCTCTCACAAGCAGAACATGATCAAACCCCAGAACTCATTGAGTCTTAATCACATGATGATGTGAACTAGTTTAATGACACTAGTAAACTCTTTGGATGTTGGTCACATGGTGATGTGACCTGTCAGTGTTAATCACATGGTGATGTGAACTAGATTATTGACTCTAGTGTAAGTGGGAGACTATTGGAAATATGCTCTAGAGGCAATAATAAAAGTGTTATTATTATATTTCTTTGTTCATGATAATAGTCTTTTATTCATGCTATAACTGTATTATCCGAAAATCGTAATACACGTGTGAATACATAGACCACAATATGTCCCTAGTGAGCCTCTAGTTGACTAGCTCGTTGTGATCAACAGATAGTCATGGTTTCCTGGCTATGGACATTGGATGTCGTTGATAACGGGATCACATCATTAGGAGAATGATGTGATGGACAAGACCCAATCCTAAGCCTAGCACAAAGATCGTGTAGTTCGTATGCTAAAGCTTTTCTAATGTCAAGTATCTTTTCCTTAGACCATGAGATTGTGCAACTCCCGGATACCGTAGGAATGCTTTGGGTGTACCAAACGTCACAACGTAACTGGGTGGCTATAAAGGTGCATTACAGGTATCTCCGAAAGTGTCTGTTGGGTTGGCATGAATCGAGACTGGGATTTGTCACTCCATGTAAAGGGAGAGGTATCTCTGGGCCCACTCGGTAGGACATCATCAAAATGTGCACAATGTGACCAAGGGGTTGATCACGGGATGATGTGTTACGGAACGAGTAAAGAGACTTGCCGGTAACGAGATTGAACAAGGTATCGGTATACCGACGATCGAAACTCGGGCAAGTACAATACCGTTAGACAAAGGGAATTGTATACGGGATCGATTGAGTCCTTGACATCGTGGTTCATCCGATGAGATCATCGTGGAACATGTGGGAGCCAACATGGGTATCCAGATCCCGCTGTTGGTTATTGACCGGAGAACGTCTCGGTTATGACTACATGTCTCCCGAACCCGTAGGGTCTACACACTTAAGGTTCAATGACGCTAGGGTTATAAAGGAAGTTTGTATGTGGTTACCGAATGTTGTTTGGAGTCCCGGATGAGATCCCGGACGTCACGAGGAGTTTCGGAATGGTTCGGAAGTAAAGATTTATATATGGGAAGTCCTGTTTTGGTCGCCGGAAAAGTTTTGCACTTTATCGGTATTGTACCGGGAGTGTCGAAAGGGGTCCGGGGGTCCACCGGGGGGGTCCACCTGCCCCGGGGGGGCACATGGGCTGTAGGGGGTGCGCCTTGGCCTATATGGGCCAAGGGCACCAGCCCCAAGAGGCCCATGCGCCAAGGAAACTTGGGGAGGGAAGAGTCCTCAAAGGGGAAGGCACCTCCGAGGTGCCTTGGGGAGGATGGACTCCTCCCCCCTCTTGGCCGCACCCCTTCCTTGGAGGAAGGGGCAAGGCTGCGCCTCCCCCCTCTCCCTTGCCCCTATATATAGTGGAGGGGAGGGAGGGCATCCATACCAGAAGCCCTGGCGCCTCCCTCCCTCCCGTGACACCTCCTCCTCTCCCGCAGGTGCTTGGCGAAGCCCTGCAGGATTGCCACGCTCCTCCACCACCACCACGCCGTTGTGCTGCTGCTGGATGGAGTCTTCCTCAACCTCTCCCTCTCTCCTTGCTGGATCAAGGCATGGGAGACGTCGCCGGGCTGTACGTGTGTTGAACGCGGAGGTGCCGTCCGTTCGGCACTAGGATCTCCGGTGATTTGGATCACGACGAGTACGACTCCTTCAACCCCGTTCTCTTGAACGCTTCCGCTTAGCGATCTACAAGGGTATGTAGATGCACTCTCCTTCCCCTCGTTGCTGGTTTCTCCATAGATAGATCTTGGTGACACGTAGGAAAATTTTGAATTTCTGCTACGTTCCCCAACAAGAACGGCTTCTTCACCCTCTGTTGTCGGATGGTATGCAAGCACTCATATGCAATCAAGGTGTTGTCAGTAATCAATCTCCCAGGAACGAAAGCACTCTGACAATCTGAAACCACCACGGGCAGGATCCCTTTCAGACGATTTGCCAAAACCTTGGAGGCGATCTTATAGAGCACGTTGCACAGGCTAATAGGACGGAAATTCTTCAGGTGCTTCGGACGTGTCGTCTTCGGAATCAGCACAATAACCGAATCACAGAAGCCTTCAGGAATGGGCCACCCTTCCAAAAAGCCACGAATAGCCTGACAAATATCCTCGCCAAGGAAATTCCAATGGGTTTGGTAAAAGAGAGCAGGAAAACCATCAGGGCCCGGGGCCTTAGTGGGCCCCATTTGGAACAAAGCAGCACGGATTTCATCATTTGAATATGGCCTGCACAGCTCCTCATTCATCTCGTTAGTGACTTTGTTAGTGATAGCCTGAATAACCTCGTCCTCAGCAGGGCACTGTTCTAATGTGAAGAGCTTGTCATAAAACACCTGGACCATTCCCTTGATCTCCCCTTGGGTGTTGCACACAGAACCATCTTCGCGGGTCAGTGAGTGAATTCTGTTTGTCCTCCTTCTTGCCATCGCCCGAGCGTGGAAGAACTCAGTGTTCCTATCACCCGCCTTAAGCCAGTCAACCCTAGAGCGTTGGCGCTCCATGATCTCCTCCCTTTCGAACAGCTCACACAGCCGTTCCTCAATAGAACGTTCCTCGAAGAGAGAGAGAGGAAGGAGAAGGAGGCGCAGCCCTAATGGTGGCCAGCCGACGTTCCAACCTCCCAATATTTTTGCGGATACAGCCAAAAGCCTCCTTGCTCCAAGAACGAAGAGAGCCCGCAACGTGCTTCAGAGTATCCCATGTTGATTGCAACGACAAGTTGCCATTTCTACCAGCAAACCAGGCATTCTCTAGAGTTTCCTTGTAATCAGCCACACGAAGCCACATCTCCTCAAACCTGAAACCATGCTGAACTGGAGAGGCCTGCCGCTGTAGAGAAGGACGGTCCAGCCTAATCAGGATGGGGTAATGATCCGAAGTTGTAGCGATTACATTTTCCACACTGCAGTCTTCAAATAATCCGGAGAAGGCGCCATTCGCCATTGCCCTATCGAGATGGCACTTGACATGGCTGTCGGGATCCAGCTTGTTCGACCATGTAAACTTGGGTCCCAAGAAGCCCAGATCCGCAAGCCCACAATCCATCAAGCAATCTCTAAAAGCAGCGATCTGAGAATCAGAACGGTCCCTAGGACCACAGTGTTCATCCTGAGAGAGGACCTCGTTGAAATCTCCGCAACAAATCCATGGGCCCTCCCAGGCCGGTTTCAAGCGTCTTAGGAGCTCCCAGAACTGGTGTTTGTCCTGCCGTCTTGGTTCCCCATAGATGAAAGACGCCCGTCAGGGTACACCATCCTCCAATCTCACACAAACATCAATACACCGTTTGTTGGCCGCTTTCACATCAACAGTAGTAGTTGACGACCAAAAAAGCATAAGGCCCCCGCTGAGACCCTCACTGCCCACGGCAAAGCAGCCCGTAAACCCCAAAGACCACATAAAATTCCTCACACGAGAGTCCCTCATCTTCGTCTCCGAAAGAAAGATGAGGGAGGGGCGGTAAAGCTTCACAAGCCACCGAAGCTCGCCAACTGTCGAGTCCGACCCCAAGCCTCGACAGTTCCAGCAAATAATACTCATTGCGTCTGGCGGGGCTTCCCTGCAGCCTCCGCTGGATCCGCCGATCGAGAGATTGAGACACGCTGTTTCTTGTTAGATTCCACATCGGTGACCTGAACTTCGGAAGTACAAGCCACGTTGGACACCGGAGCCACTACCAGGGCCAACACATTAGCATCCGCCTGCTTCGGCTCAGATGTCGAGGATGAAGGAAGTGCTTTGGCAGATTTCCTCTTCTGACCCGTAGTTGTCATTTTCTCATTTGATTCCGGAAACAGCTCCTTATCAACAGAACCTCTTCCCCTCCCGCGACCACGGGAGGAAGGACCACGGCCGCGGCCCCTGGACCCTCGCTTAGGAGGGGAGGAAACCTCACCATCCACTTCTGCAACGTTAGCTTGGCCTTTAGGATTGGCACGGATCGATGAAGACAACCTTGCACCACCTGCCCTGCCATCACCCCCAGCTGACGTTGATGAACTACTAGATCATGATCCACCCGATTTCCTGGAGGTGACATCGGCCACACACAGTTTCTTAGCAGCATAAGGGAGCTCCCATTGTCATCTCTGATGCCAGGACTTGTACATAAGATTGAAGAGTGCCCCAGGCGCCCACATGAGAAGCAGTAAAAAGGAAGACGCTCGTACATCACCGAGTAGGTATCTGTGGATTTGAGCCTTGCCGAGGTCACAGTCACATACCGAACAATCGGTTCTTGTACCGCAATCTCCACTCTGACCCTCATATAGCCTCCCCAGCACCGGCCATCAGAATCAGCCTCCACTTTGGAGACATGGCCAATTGTCTTGGCAAACTCCATTCCCAGCTTTGATTTCATCAACCTTGGCGGCAAATTCATGATCCGAGCCCAGATGGCAAGGCTGTCAAACTGAACCTGAAGGGGTGGGGTGTTCTGATCAAACACTTTGAGAAGAACAGCATGTTTGCCCACCATCCACGGCGGGCCCTCGATCACCCGAGCTCTATCTGCCTGGGTGCCAAATTCAGCAACAAACACATTGTCCCCGGAAGGGTGGAACAACAAACCTTTTGGGTTGCCCCACGCCGGCCTCATCGCTGACGAGATCGTCTGAGTATGGAGAGTGTTGGCGGAAAGCACCTTCCCCACCAGCGCGCAATCTGGGTGCACCAAATCGGCGTCATCCTCGTCATCCAGAACCACCGGGAGCGCCTCCACCGCAGTGAGACGCAGACGCTCCATCATAGTTTCCACGCGATCCGCAGAGCACGAACCACCCGTCGATGGTGTTGGAACAGCAACCGCCGCCGCCTTCCCATCGCTCGGTAGCGCCCGGATAGGGGAGTTGCAGCCTCCGCCCGACGCAGAGAAATCAGCCCCAAGGGCATCATGCTCCAGCCCCGCACTTACCCCCTCCATGCGAGCGGCGGCAGTCCCCAATCGCGCCGTTGCCAAGGGTGGGTAGCGTTGCCAGGAACGCCCCTGAGTCACCCCGAACAGCGGCGAGAAGGAGAAGACCACGGGTGCCCCGATGAGGCGGGGGATTAGCAGGATTGGGGGTGGAGAGGATTGGATCAGCAATCAGAATCGCGGATCCAGACTACGATCAACCCTAGGAAACCGCCAATCACCCTAGCGATGCGAGAGCCTGGGGGAACATGGCGAGCGCGGTTGATGAAGTTGTGCATTAAGTGCGCCCTTTCTAATCAGCCAAGCAACAAAAAAGGGTTGTTCACGTGATTATGGACCCATGACACACCATTATAGCCACCGTCCAATCTGAAAATAGGCCGTCGAATCCCTGTCACTCACTGTCCGCCAATCTCAGCTCTCCTGTATTTAAACCATGCATTAGCCGTGGGAGAAACCAAGTTAAACTCAAAGAGAGTGAGTGAGCGAGTGTTGCACAAACAACATGTCTGCCTAGGCGTCAATACAGTGTCATTTCTTTCCTTCATTTTATTAAACTTCACTCCATTTTATTAAACTTCAAACAGTGCATGCTGAGCTATGTGGGATTCGAACCCAAACCAACCACTTCTAATAGTGAAGCAGCTAACCACTACGATACTTCAATTGTTGTGCCATAAAACTTCTTTCCTCCTACTTATTGAAGTATAATGCTAATAAAAAAACACGCATTTCCCATCTGATTATTTTTTCAGTTTGGCCGTTTTTCTTTGTTTTTTTCCTTATTTCTTAACATTTTTCTTTCTATACTTAATTCGTAGAACTTTTAAAATTCGTTAACTTTTTCAAATTTATGATTATTAAAAAATGAACTATTTACGAACTCATGACCTTTTTTCAAATTCATGGTTTTTTTAGTCTGAGATTTTATTTCAAATTCATGAACTTTTTGAGTCTGCAGTTTTATTTCAAATTTGTGAGATTTTTAAAAATATCATGAGCACATGGAACTTTTTTCGGTGGTTTTATGCTTGCAAGCAGACACACGGTGTACAATTGTTTCGAACCACTTTTTTCACCTCCGACTCACTCAATTTTTTCCACACCCTGGCATCACCATGGCCAGCATGCATGTTGGTTTCTGACATTTTATGTTTTTTTTAAATTAGTGAAAAAACCCGAAAACACAAGACCAAATTCGTTCAA
Organism: Triticum aestivum; assembly: GCF_018294505.1. Classification (NCBI taxonomy): domain Eukaryota; kingdom Viridiplantae; phylum Streptophyta; class Magnoliopsida; order Poales; family Poaceae; genus Triticum; species Triticum aestivum. The sequence continues at coordinate 389,475,035 of NC_057797.1, read as the reverse complement.
AGCTTGCATGGGGGACAACATTGGGCATGCCCAACTGCTAGCAAAATTTGTTGTCATTTATATTTTTATTTATTATTTCTCCTTTTTCTCCTTTTCACAATTTTTATTTTTTTTTCACAAAATTTGTTCACAAAGTGAATAAAGTTCTCGTTGAAAAAGATTTAGAAAATTAGTTTATTTTTATCATGTTTGAGAAACCATGTTTCTTGATAACAGGCGTGTGTGCATGCATATACATGTAGGCATGGTAAACGAGTGCAGGTTTTCTTCCATCGATACAGTAGTTGACCCTTATATCTTTTCTGCTTTTAAATATCACGACCGGCAGCGTAGTCGGATGGCAAGTAGTGTAATCAGGACGATGCCTTTTCAGTCTTGGGGCTGTCTAGATGAAGGGCGGCGGGAGTCGCGGTGTTCGTGCGCGGAACGTGCGTCTCAGGTGCGAGCGGGCAGCCATGGCCATGTGGGTGGCATGGATGTTGGCGTTCGATGTACCATGGGTATGCCGGAAGGATGTGAGCGCCGAGGTACATAACTTGTCTGGTTTTACCGACCATCGGTGGCGGCATCTACGGATGCCGTTCCTCTTCTTGAAGGCTCCGTCGCAGTGCTCCCATTTCTCTCGGACTCCAGGTGAAAACTTGATTTTCATGATCGGATGGTGGCACACTCCGGCGTCGTCCCCTTCTTAGAGGCACCGTCTTGGAACTCATGTTTCGTTCGTGGCCGACACACCTCTACACGGTGGCTAGCTCCTGGTGTTGGTCTCCGTCAACTCCAAGCGGTTCATCTTGTGTATCTGTAGTTTGCTTGGGGTCGTTGGGGTGGTGTTGCGGTGCTCGGCACCTTTGCATCTTGCCTTAGGTGTGTGTGCATGAAGTGTGGTGTTGGCGTGCGTTTGTATCACTTGGTCCAGTTGTCTTATGGTCGGTGCTTTATATATAAAGCGGGGTGAAAGCCTTTTTCGGTAATCAGGAGTTCAGGACGATGAGGTTACAAAATTTGTTCCCAAATTCCAAAAAAATTCTTGATTTCCACAGTTGTTAGCAAATTCAATAAATGTTTGGAATTTCAATAAAATTGTTCACACTTTGAAACAATTGTTTGTAATTTTGAAAAATGTTCGTGTTTTCAGTTTAGTTCCTGTGTTTCAAAAAATGTTCTCCTTTTCATTGCTTTTTTCCTTTGTAAATCAAATGTTTGAGAGTCCCAAAACTCGCGTTTTCACAAAATGTTTTAGGTTTTTTTAAAACACAAATTTGTGTTCGAATCACCCAAAAAAATGTTTGCAATTCTAAAAAATGTTATCATTTTTAGTTTTGTTCCTTTTATGATTCCCAAAAGGTGTTCACCTTTTCGCAAAATGTTCTAGTTCTTTTTAAAATATCACAAATTTTTAAATGGCCGTGTTTCTAAAAATATTTACCTTTCCCAATTAGAAAATGAGGTCTGATTTTTTTAAAAAAAATTGTCGTGGCTTTTGGTTTATATAGACTGGGTTACCATTTTGGACACGAAATCTCAGTTGGTATAGTGGCTACTGTCATGGTTGACTGGTGCGATGCCCCTGGTTTGATCCCTATTGCACAATTTGGTTTATCTTAATTTTGTGAACTCTTGTTTAAAATTTTGCCGCGATCTTTAGCTTCTTAATGATTCGCGCTGAAACTATAACGTAGCAGATTGGTTGTCACAGCGGTTAGCTTAGCGTCCACATAGACTCATAGATGCAGGTTCGATTCCCGCCGCTCTTCTTTCAGCGGATGACGCATTTTGAAGAAAAGACTTCTAAAAGAAACTTCAAAGAAAAAACCATCACGTCCTTTATTATGAAGGGGTATGGAGTAATCTCAGCCGTCGATGTATTCAGAAGGGTGTGCCGAAGTACACGCAAACCCAAACCTACAGTTTTTATCAGTAAAAACATAATTCAGACATCTCTTTCAAAAAATAAAAACATCTTATGTGGTTCTTACTGCGTTGCAGCCCTATATATACACCAGAAGAATGGTCTCCAAGCGGTGACGTTTATGTCGGAGGTACGCGTAGACTGGCACCTCCAAACAAATAAGTTTACATTGTGTGGCGTTTCTTTTAAGCGCATCGTAAAATGTCTACTGTATCCCAAATTCATTATATTTGACCTTTTGCTTACTTTCTTGATTTTATACATACAGGAAAGACAGGGCTGTTTCTCTGGGCAGCGACTCTTGCTGGAATTCTGCTGGCGGTGCTCTTCTTGTCTACTCCCTCTGTAAACTAATATAAAAACATTTACATCACTAAAGTAGTGATCTAAACACTTTTATATTAGTTTACGGAGGGAGTACAATATTAGTGCCTTGGCTTCCCGAAGCCTACGTGCAGCAAACCAAGCCGTGCACCAAACAATGTGTGTATATATAGTGTAATGGACACAAATATCACTACCCGCAAATCAGTAAATACCCATAATTAATTATTAGTGTTCTAAGACTATCCATAGTGGGAGTAATATAGGTAGTAACATCACATGTATCTAGATAAAATAGATGATGTGGCAAGCAATAAATGAAGAAAGAGAGACATGTAGTAACATAGCTAGTTACTACTACTAGTATGAGTAATATCACACATATTAAGCCAAAATGAGTCTATAGCCTAATAAATGAAGTATTGCATGTCACTACACATATGTTACTCCTCACTATAGAGGTAGTAACATAGAGTAGTAACATGAGCATGTTACTACTCTATATTACTATCCATTATGGCTAGTCTAAGCAGCATGGTGCAAGCGTGATTAAGTTTTGAGTGCCAAGCTCTCACACAAATGATATCAAGTTCTACAATGGCACTTGAATCATCATAGACTTGAACAGACTTTAATGCTGCAAGTAAAGATGAAGATAAAGAACCCCTCGTACCATATATTGCATATACTTGATGGATATTACAAAGCACTCAACAAGTATCATAAACAAAGTTTTAAATAGCTGACTATAGCTACACTGTAGCTGTTTGAGCAGGGTTTCACTATTTGACATAGCCTGCTATTTTAAACTATATATGGTCATAAAGCATTGTGCACATCAGGAAAATACATGCCCTCCGCACCTCAATAGAAAAAAAAGAGATCCATGCAATATTTATGGCATTATTTGTGCAACTAAAAGTTATAGCCTTACCAACACTAAAACATTAAGAAAAAGGATTTACAGTGCATCCGCTGTGAAACCTTCGTGATAAAGGACGGGTCAGAGATTCGTTTCTAGGAGGATAACTGGCTAGGCAACGCTAGTCTCCCAGAACAATATTCAGCCTTGTACCCTACTGAGAATGATACGCTGGCACATGTGCTTAGTTCATCCCCGCCGAATATTACCTTCCGGCGGGATTTGATTGGCCCTCGTCTCATGCAATGCAAAATCTCCTACCCCGATTAGAATTGATTAACATGACACAAGGACGAGATGTGTTTCGCTGGAACCTCACTACATCTGAGTACTTCACCATAGACTCTATGTACCATGCTCTCACACATTCCGAGGTCTCTATGGAGAATAACAAGAAAAATTGGAAGTCAAAGATCCTAACAAAAGTTCAATTTTTCATGTGGTATCTTTAGAGGGGTGTTGTGCTAACCAAAGACAACCTTGCGTGTAATCGGCTAGGAAGTAAGAAGTATAGCTTTTATGCTCATGATGAGACAATTGACACCTATTTTTCCAGTACAAGTTTGCACACTCTACATGGTCAGTCATCCAAATAGCGTCCAATTTATATCTGCCCACAACCGTGGCCAATACTTTTGATCATTGGTTGGATGGTATCCCAAATAGATTCAAAACGCTACTAAGGGTGGAAGCGTATGCCTTATTATGGTCACTTTGCCTATATAGAAATGATTTGGTTTTTAATGGCATAAATTCTCCTCCTTTGCAGGTTATTTTTCATTGTACGCATTCACTTCGTACGTGGTCTACGCTACATCGTATGAAGCACCAACCGTTGTTCAAGACGGTGTGTACACAGTTGGAGCAGGTGGCCAAGGAGGTTTGTACCCATTTTTTGAAAAGGAGGATAGACCCCCGGCCTCTGCATCTGGAGATGCATGCGACCATTTTATTAATTATTCACAGACACCATACAAAGTAATACATCAGTCAGCCTGAAGCCACCATCTAGGCAACACCTATTTCTACTCTTATCCCATTGATGAAGGTGTGTCGAATATCCGGACCTAATACCAAACGCACATCGCACCAAACCCTGACATCCAAAGCAAGATGCTGTTGGGGAACGTAGTAATTTCAAAAAAAATCCTACGCACACGCAAGATCATGGTGATGCATAGCAACGAGAGGGGAGAGTGTGATCTACGTACCCTTGTAGACCGACAGCGGAAGCGTTAGCACAACGCGGTTGATGTAGTTGTACGTCTTCACGGCCCGACCGATCAAGCACCGAAACTACGACACCTCCGAGTTTTAGCACACGTTCAGTTCGACTTTTGTCAGTAAGGACCAAAAAGGGACATAGAGCATCTACTCGTTCCCATGAGGAGTAGGTGAAGCAGCAGGGTCGTCGATGTTGTTAGGCGGTGCAGACGAACTCGGGGCAGTGTCGATGCGTGCAGAAGTAGGAGGCGGTGAAGTAGCATCGTCTTCATCATCGATCACTCTGGCATTCATAGTTGCCGCGGAGGAAGAATAGTCAGAGTCTTCAAGGGATGGAGTTCGATGTAGGACAACATTCCGTGGAGGAGTGGAGTCAAACTTGAATTTTTTTTAGTGAAGCCATCGTCTTGAAGATCTGCTTCAGCACTAAGTAGGGTCAAACTCTTCCATGATCGACGACATGTCTCATGAGTGACAAAAACATTTTTGGTGGCAAGATTGCGAATGCGATTGACGTCCATCAATAGACTTTGCATCTGTCGTTTGAGCAAGTCATGATGCCTATCTTGTTTCTAATGCAGTGCCACAAGAAGTTCTCGGTCATTCAAAACACGAGAGCGCTTGCGAGGCCTTTGGGCAATGGTGCTATCAGTAGCTTCGGTCTGCGCACGGTGAGGCAAGCGAGTGATTCCAGCCAATGGATAGACGCGAGCGACAGCTTGAACTCCTTCAATGTTTTGCATGAAGCTTTGATGGTCAGCACTCTGAAGACTAAGGGCTCCTTGATAGGCTCTGGATATATGGCTTCAACAGACAGATCGACGTCAGGCATAAAGATCCGATGATTGCGAGCAGAGGGCTGATAGGTGACAGCTGAGTGTAGTTTGATCAGCCGCATAATCCATGGAGCGTAAAACTTCAAGCTAAAGAGATCAGATCCTGATGCAGCAAGTTGGCGGATGAAGAAGTCTTGTGCATTGAAGCATTTGCCGTGAAGAATATGGAAGACCAAAGTCTTCATTGCACCTTCCAGCTTTGCATGTGGAGAATGTCCTTTGATGGGCCAAAGAGTTCGCCTTATGATGTGATAGATAGTACGTGGCAGATACTCAAGGTCTTCAACAAAGAACTCCTTAGGATATTCAGCATCTGGAGGCAAAGGCTTCATCATGCTAAGCATCTGACTCATATTGGGCTCAGCCTTGTGGAAGATGCTTTCCATAGCAGCACTGTGAAGCTGACAACCAGGTTCATACAGATCTCCTGGAGTGGGCAGGCCAGTAAGCTCAATGATATAAAAGACTTTGGCTTCATGATGAACATTGCTTGTCATCCACTCAAGGACCCAAGTCTTCGGATCTTTGTTGTAGCCACGAATATGAAGAGTGGCATAGAATTGGAGCAGCAATTCTTCGTTCCAGTGCTCCTTGTCAGTGACGAATAGCAACAATCCAGACTCTCTGAAGCAATTCAGAGCTTCTTCCAAACAAGGCAAACCAGTTATGGCTTCAGTGTCAAGACGCATATGTAGGAAAATGCGACCTTGATTGTATAGAATGCATGAGTAATAACTACGCTGCTGAGAGCTCCAGAATCGATCAGAAGATATTCTTGCCTTGGTGTAGGGGTTCTTGGCGCTATCAAAGAAGGTGTTGTGTGCCTTGAAGCCATTGATATTAAAAGATCCGGGTGCAGATGCAGTACCTGGAAACCTGGGCAACCTTGGCATTGGCTTCTGAACCTGAGGCCTGTGCTCAACGTGATAGTCAAACTGAGGACCAGCAGCAGGCGGAGGAGTCAGAAAAGGCCATTTGACAGTGATAAGTTGGCCATAGTTGAATGCTTGCTCGATAGTGTGTGGCCTTGGTGGTGGAACCGGAGCAGTGGCATCAACAGAGGCGTCAGCCTGCACATCTGTTGCAGGTGCATCATTGCATTGGCTTCATTGGCCTCTGGCACAGTGTTAGGTGCAGGCTCCACAGTGTCTTCAGCCATGACCACGTCATTGGCTTCAGTGGTGTTAGTGGTGGCAGCCTCAGGATTCTCAACCTCCACTTCAGAAGCTGGAGGGTCGGTCATGTTCTCCTCGAGAACAACATCTTGGTGAGACGGGGTTGTAGCAACTCTTGGGGCTTCTTCTTCATCGGCTGATGCAGCCGGAACATCTTCAACCATTTTGGCTTCGGATTCAGAGACAGTCACAGTAGGAGTGGCATATGGAAACACTTGACGTGCAACATATTGGTGGTGCACTTCTCCTTCTGGAACGCTCGAAAGAGGGACTTGGGGCCTTGGTCCTTTGCGAAGCCTGCGTAACGCTGGTGACCTGTAAAGATGGAGTTGGCTGGGCCTCAAAGTCATCCTCTTCTTGCACTGATGGGGTTGCTTGCGGTTGGGGAGAGCTTGGAGTGTCTTGTCTCTGTGGGTGATCAGCCCACGATGCATCCTAAGCAGTTGGCGTCAGAGGACGACCAATGCTGATGAGTTTGCTGTGCGTAAGCACAGGCGATGATACCAATTGGTGCTCGATCTGAGGAAGGACTTCATCTTTTTTAATATTTTCATTGTGACCAATGTCTTCAGCAGCGGTGGGGTCAACTGCTGGAATGTCTTCAGCTTCAGGAGCCTCTGTGGAAGCAGGCTCATGAACTATCATCCGTCGTTCTTGATGCGAAGAGTCAGGATGAGCAACTGAGATGGGTTCAACAACTAGGGGCTCTGTGGTAGCAGCCCGATCCTTCTTGGTTTTGCGCTTCTTCTTAAAGGGAGCGGCATCAGAAGCTTTAGGATTTTTCCTTTTTCTGGCTTCAGCCTCAGCAGTCTTCGTCTTCTTTAGTTCTGAAGCGGTTGACCTGACCTTTGGCTTCGAGCCGGTCATGCTGCTTGGGAAGACTATGCGGGGTTCTTCCTGCCTTGAAGGTGCAGATTGGTCAGTTGAGGGCTTCTTCTTCTTTGCAGCCATTCTTGAGTCGATGCCAGGACGACCAAGAGCCTTGCGCTTCTCAGCCTCATTGTAGGCTTGCACACACTTGTCAGCCAGGCTCTTCATGCGCTCACGAGAACCTTTATCTTCTTCATGTTTCTTGAGAAAGGCTTCCTTGAGCTCGTGCAGCATAGTCTTGAAGTTCTTGACATCTTGCACGCTGAGCTTTGCCATGTGCTGCTTGAACTGAGCTTTCTCATAGTCGATCTTTTGCTTCAGTTCAACGATGCGCTGAGCTAGAGCTAGCTCAGAAGCAATGGCGCCAGTGAAGGCGACCCTGAGGCCAATTGGAAGTTGCAGATCTTCAAAGCTGAGATTGGGGGTTTCAAACCACTCGTCAATGAAGTTGTGGATGATTGCCACGTCAAAGAGAGGCAAATCATTGAAGATTTCTGCTTCTTCCTTGCTCTTAATCAGTTGCTCAAGAGCGTCATCTGCAAGATCTTCATCGCTGGACAGATCAATGGCGTCGTTGCGCAGAATAGCAGCAGCAGTCAGTTCTTGGCTGGTGGGTTGCAAGGGCATCTTTACTCTCGAGGGCTTGGAGATGCGTGACAAATCTTCAGACTGCATACTGTGTTCAGGAGGTGCAGTGGCCAGAGGCTTCGCCTGTAAGACCTTTGGTGCAGGAGCAGGCTTTGAAGCTTTAGGCTTCTTCTGTTTCTTTGGCTTCTGCGGTGCAGGCGCTTCATCAGATTCAGCGTCATCTGCAGGCTCATCCACGGCTGTCCCTTGAACCATGATATGAGTGATGAGACCTTCCAGGTTGTAGAAAGGCCCAACAAGATTGGGTTCAGCTTCACGGGTGCCATCGGCACGGGGAGCAGAAGGACCAGGGTTGAAGTCTAGTCCCAATGACTTCTTGTTTTGCTTAGCCGAATTCTTGGCAAACTGGAAGTTGCGCTTGAACAGATTGTCGTCATGACACCATAGCAATGACGATGGGTCTGCATCCGCAGGCTGTGGTCCACGGACCATGCAGGGATAGAAGCCTTGTTCAATGGCTTCATCTCTGGACCTGGGTTGAAGATTTCTGTATAAGATGTCTCCCCATGGTCGCTTGATGGCATTCTTCTTAGCATATTCCTGGGTCACAAACTTGTACTTGAACCATTGCTCGGCCCAGTATCTTCGAATCCATTGGATTCGTGCCTTGCGCTGATTGTAATCCTCTTCTGGATCTGTCTTGTACAGCTCTGAGAGGTCATCAGGCAGATCTCTTGATGTCCCCCCTCGACGCTGTCTGCCACCCTTCCTTGCTGATTTCTCTGTAGCCATGAACTTCAAACTGAATGGCTTCAACACGTTTAAAGGTTTCAAAGGCTTCCGCTTGCTGGTCAAACAGGAACTGGCTTCGGGAGAATTTATATGATGCTGTAAGAATTCTGCAAATGAATATAGACTATGAGAACCAAGGGATTCTCCCACGGACATGTACCTGTGACAGCATTAAGGTGCGAGGGAAAGGGAAGAGGTCATATGCATTCTCAGAAGATTTTGAAGATAAATCAGTTTAGAAGACATTGACCTCATAGTGCAAAGACATTCACTCATAGATAGAGAGTTGGTTCCAGATTTGTACGAATCCATGAATAAATACAAGTGAGGAATCTAACTACTTTGTGAAGCATAAGTGAACATACTAGGCATATTGTGAGATGCGGTATGAAATAGATCCAACTTGTGTGAACAAAAACTGCTTGTGGTAGAAAGTGATGAATCTATAGGATCAAAGGGGCCGTAAAAAGAAAGTTTTATTTACCACACGAAAAACCGCTAGACGGAGTGGGAGAGGAGGCCGAGCAGTTCGATCGTCCATGCCCTAACTTGGCGACAGAGGACACCTACGGCAACGGCGGAGAAGATGATGTTCGCGGCCGGCGTGAAGACGGCGTCGGTGAGGTCGCGGCAGCTAAGCGCTTCGTCGCCGGCGTCGTCAAGGGCTAGTGGTGGCGCTAGGGTTTGTGCGAGAGTGGAAGAAAGGATAATGACTGTGGTGAGGCGTGTATTTATAGGGACAGGGACGGCACAGTGTTATTACACAGGTGCCCCTGGCGATTCACATCTGAAGGGCACATGGCTATCATGCAATATATCGGAGGTTGTTCCATGTTCCCACGCACGCCTGGATTGTCGGGTGGTCGTTCCCACTTCTCCGGGTTTCAGGTGAAAGGATTTAGCATTGAAAACAGACTTAATATTTGTCTCTGTATCTTCTGCTGACAAGGACGCAGAGAAGATATTCGACAGTTTCAATAGAATGCATATGATTTGGAGAGATAGAGTTTGAGATAGAAAGCATAGAGAGGTTAGGGTCCGATCACATTCACTTAGTTCAAAAGATTCAACAAAAAGACATAGCTATAAGTGAATGCTGTAGAGGACAGAACACTAGTATATATATATGAGAAAGACAATCAAATCAACATAGTAAAGATAATCATGAAGACAAGTTGAGATTGAAGCCAAACCAAATGTGAAGACATACCAAACATAACGCCATGAGTGAAACACTTCAATGAGAAAAATTTGGTGGTAGCGTTACCCACCGTATAGGAAGTATTAGACCCAGACATGACACACAATTATCGTGGCGCTCCAAAGTCAAATTCCACATTAATATATTCACACTTAGAATGTAAGTCTTCATTGATTGAAGATATACTTTACTTCGTGTGTTGCACATCTAAGTCATCAATATGCATAAGTGTTAGGATGTGTGCCTGATCACATGACATTTGAGGATTCCAAGATATTTAGCTCACACCGTAACTTGCAAAACCTCTTCTCGTCCAAGGGCTTGGTGAAGATATCTGCCAATTGCTCTTTAGTGTTGACGTGTATGATATCAATATCTTCCTTCACAATATGATCTTTGAGAAAGTGATGACGAATTTTAATGTGCTTTGTCTTCGAGTGCTGAACTGGGTTGTTGGAAATCTTGATGGCGCTCTCGTTGTCGCAGTAGAGTGGCACTTGCTTCAGATGAATGCCATAGTCTTTGAGTGTTTGCTTCATCCATAGAAGCCGAGCGCAGCAAGATCCAGCAGTAATGTATTCAGATTCAGCAGTGGAGAGAGATACATAGTTCTGCTTCTTTGAAGACCAACATACAAGTGATCGTCCCAGAAAATGACATGTGCTTGGTGTAGACTTGCAATCCACCTTGTCACCAGCATAATCAGCATCCGAGAATCCAACCAGATCACACTTTGAGCCCTTTGGATACCATAATCCTAATGTTGGGGTGTAAGCCAAATATCTGAGAATTCGCTTCACAGCTAAGTGATGCGATTTCTTTGGTGCCGCTTGGAACCGGGCACACGTGCAAACACTAAGCATAATATCTGACCTAGATGCACATAGATAAAGTAAAGAACCAATCATGGAGCGGTATACCTTTTGATCGAACTCTTTACCATTGTCGTCGGGACCCAGATGATGCTTGGCTGGCATTGGCGTCGTATAGCCTTTGCAATCTTGCATTCCAAATTTCTTTAGGCAATCTTTGAGGTATTTCTCTTGAGATATAAAGATGTCGTTGCATTGCTGACGCATTTGAAGACCAAGGAAGAACTTCAGCTCACCCATCATGGACATATGCTATTGCTCTTGCATCATATATCCAATCTCTTCACTGTATTTCTGATTGGTGCAGCCAAAGATAATGTCATCCACATATATTTGGCACACAAACAGTTCACCATCATATGTCTTCGTGAAGAGAGTGGGGTCGAGGGAACCAGGTTTGAAGCCTTTGCTCTTCAGGAAGTCTTTGAGTGTGTCATACCAAGCCCGAGGGGCTTGTTTGAGGCCATACAGTGCCTTGTTGAGCTTGTACATCATGTCAGGATGTTTTGGATCTTCAAAGCCAGGCGGTTGTGCAACATACACTTCTTCTTCAATCTTGCCATTGAGAAAAGCGCTCTTCACATCCATTTGATACAGAAGAATGTTATGATAATTTGCATAGGCCAACAGTATGCGTATGGCTTCAAGTCTAGCCATAGGAGCAAATGTTTCATTGAAGTCAATCCCTTCAACTTGAGTGTACCCTTGAGCAACGAGACGAGATTTGTTTCTGACAACTTGACCATGCTCATCTTGCTTGTTGCGATATATCCATTTGGTGCCTATTATATTGTGCTTGCGAGGATCAGGACGTTTAACCAGTTCCGATACATTATTCAGCTCAAACTGTTGAAGCCCTTCTTGCATAGCTTGAATCCATTCAGGTTCCATGAAGGCTTCTTCAACTTTCTTGGGTTCAGTTATTGAGACGAATGCGAAGTGCCCACAGAAATTTGCTAGCTGTGTTGCCCTCAAACGAGTGAGTGGACCTGGTGCATTGATGCTATCAATTATTCTCTCAATCTGTACTTCATTTGCAACACAAGGATGTACAGGACGAAGATTTTGCTCTTGCTGATCATTGTCATCGTTAGAAGGATTGTCTTCAGGCTGAGCATTGTCTTCAGGTTGATCAGGTGCAGAGATGATAAGTTCCTCTTCAGGCTGAGATTCAGATGGTATGATTTCTCCAGTTCCCATAAGTCTGATTGGTTCACTGGATGGAACTTCATCTAGCACATTTGGCAGATACTCTCTTTGTGAGCCGTTAGTCTCATCGAACCGCACATCCACTATTTCAACCACTTTATAGTGAAAAAGGTTGAAGACTCTGTAGGAGTGCGAATCCTTTCCATATCCAAGCATAAAACCCTCATGTGTTTTTGGTGCAAATTTTGAAGTGTGATGTGGATCCTTGATCCAGCACCTGGCACCAAATACTCTGAAGTAACTGACATTTGGCTTCTTGCTAGTAAGGAGCTCATAGGATGTCTTGTTCAGAAGCTTGTGAAGATAAATACGGTTGATCATATGGCATGCAGTATCAATGGCTTCAGGCCAGAATTTTCTTGGAGTCTTGTATTCATCAAGCATCGCTCGAGCCATCTCAATAAGTGTTCTGTTCTTGCGTTCGACGACGCCATTCTGCTGTGGCGTGTACGGAGCTGAGAATTCATGTGTGATGCCCAAAGTATCAAGATATGTATCTAGGCCAGTGTTCTTAAATTCAGTGCCATTCTCACTTCTGATGTGCTTTATCTTGACGCCATAGTTGTTCATTGCTCGATTGGCGAAGCGTCTGAAGACATCCTGCACTTTAGTCTTGTAGAGGATTATATGCACCCAAGTATATCTTGAATAATCATCAACAATGACAAAGCCATAGAGACAAGCAGTAGTAGTAAGAGTTGAGTAATGAGTGGGACCAAAAAGGTCCATGTGGAGCAGTTCGAAGGGTTGAGTCGTTGTCATGATTATCTTCGAGGGATGCTTGGCCCTCATCATCTTTCCTGCTTCACAGGCACCGCATAAGTGATCCTTCTTGAACTTGACGCCCTCGATGCCCATGACATGCTTCTTCCTTGCAAGGGTGTGGAGGTTCCTCATGTCAGCATGCCCTAGCCTCTGATGCCAGAGCCAGCATTCAGAAGCTTTTGCTAGAAGACATACGACAACTTGTGGTCCTGCTGAGAAATCTACCACGTACAAATCATCTTTACGATACCCTTCAAACACTAGAGACTTGTCAGATTCCATTAGAACAAGGCAACGATATTTTCCAAACATCACAATAATGTTTAAATCGCAAAGCATTGAGACAGACATTAAGTTGAAACCAAGGGATTCAACAAGCATGACTTTATCCATGTGTTGATCCTTTGAGATTGCAACTCTACCTAGACCCAATACCTTGCTTTTACCAGTGTCAGCAAATGTGATGTGACTTTTGTCAGATGGACGTAAGGTTGAGTCCATGAGAAGGCTTCACTTGCCAGTCATGTGATTAGTACACCCACTATCAATAATCCATTCTGAAGCAGCTGGTGTCGTACCCTACAGTGCAGTTAGGGGGATAGGCTTCACGAAAAGAATTGTGAAGCAAAAACATTTGACGAGCCAGTGAATTATGAAAGCTTAGATCGAGATTAGGACTGATAGGGCAAGTAGCAAGTGACTCAGGAACAAAGTACATAATAAGACCATCCGGGCATTTGATCTTGCGCCCTACAAGATGTTTAAGGTCCCCAGCAATAGCGTCAGACGATTTTGGTTTTCGGCTGGAGACCTTTCCCTGCAAAAGAGAGTTAAGCTTTCTTAGCCACCCACATCTTCAAGGGTGGCTTCGAAGCAATGAGTCTAAGTGCAGCATCTGAGAACTTTGGCTTTGGAGCCCTAGCAGAAAGTCTTGCAGGTGGCAATAGTACTCAGAAGAATAAGCAGAGTAGTTCTTGGTCCTATGAACATGGCGGTTTGATGAAACGCGCTCATATTCATAGGCATGAGTAAGATTTCCCTGCAAAACATTTGCGTTAGTGCGACTCAGGTGAGTCCTCTGTCTGTATGAAGCCTTTGGACCGTATGAAGCCTATGGTCTGGGGTTTTTCTTCTTCATGTGTGGTGTCATGACGACATTCACAGGAAGATTCTCCAAACATCTTTTTGGCACCCTGACTTTCTTCATAGGCGGCCCATTCCTATAGTTAGTACCAATATACCTGGCAAACACTTCACCATTCTGATTTTTAAATAGTTTATAGTTTGCATCAAAGGATTCATCAATAACAATGGGATTAGCACAAGTGAAGCCAGATAGGGTGGATGGATTCGCTGAAGGTTCCTTTGCAGCAACCCATGTGGTTTTGGGGTACTGCTCAGGTTTCCAGTAAGAGCCATCAGCATTCATTTTCCTTTCGAACCCAACACCCTCTTTCCTAGGGTTTCGGTTTAGGATCTGCCTTTTGAGGACATCACATAGTGTCTGATACCCTTTGAGACTTTTGTACATCCCTGTATCAAGCAATGTCTTTAACCTAGCATTCTCATCAGCAATAGCAGTGGTATCCTCAGCAGAGGGGTTAGTTACCACATCAAGAGTTGAAGATATTGCAATAGTAGCAGCAGTAGAACATTCAGCAACAGAAGTAGCGTTATCATGCTCAATGCATTTAAGACATCGTGGTTCAAAACCTTCCTGAGCGGAACTGATCTGTTTGGCGCGAAGTGACTCATTTTCCTTTTGAAGATCTTCATGAGCCGTTCTCAATTTCTCAAGATCTTGCTTTCTTTGAAGATAATCATAGGAAAGCTTTTCATGAGTTGTTGAGAGCGTTTCATGACGACTTTCAAGTTCCTCATACTTAACGTGAAGATTTTTTATGTCTTCAATTAAGGACTGAGATCGAGTCATTTCAGCGTCTAACAGATCATTGCTTTTGTCTAATAATTTTTGAATATGTTCCATAGCTTTCTGTTGTTCAGTTGAAATTTTAGCAAGTGTTTTGTAGCTGGGTTTGGAACCACAATCAGAGTCATCTTCACTAGATGTTTGATAGTGAGTAGTGCATGTGTTTACCTTGGCACCACGTGCCATGAAGCAGTAGGTAGGAGTGGAGTAGTCCTTGTCATTTGCATCGGTGTCGGTCATGAAGTCATTCTCTTCAGTGTTGAAGATGGACTTGACAACGTATGCTGGAGCCAGACTCGCAACGTCGGAATTGGACTCCTCCTTAGACTCCACCTCCGCCTCCTCAGAAGCGGACTCCTCCTCTGAATCCATTTCCTTGCCAACAAACGCACGTGCCTTATTAGATGAGTTCTTCTTGTGTGATGAAGACTTTGAGGAAGACTTTGAGTATTTCTTCTTCTTCTTGTCGTCAGAGTCATAGTCCTTACTCTTCTTCTTCTTGTTGTTCTCATTGTTCCACTGCGGACACTCAGAGATGTAGTGGCCAGGTTTCTTGCACTTGTGGCATGATCTCTTCTTGTAGTCATGTGCAGAAACTTCATCATTCCTTGAGCTTGATCTTGAAGACTTTCTGAAGCCTTTCTTCTTGGTGATTTTTTGGAACTTCTTCACAAGCATAGCAAGCTCCTTTCCAATGTCTTCAGGATCATCAGAACTGCTGTCAGATTCTTCTTCAGATGAAGAGACAGCTTTTGCCTTCAAGGCACGAGTTCGCCCATAGTTGGGACCGTAGATGTCTCTTTTCTCAGAAAGCTGAAACTCGTGTGTGTTGAGCCTCTCAAGTATGTCAGACGGATCGAGTGTCTTGATGTCAGGACGTTCTTGAATCATCAGGGCTAGGGTGTCAAACGAGCTGTCAAGTGATCTCAGGAGTGTCTTGACGACTTCATGCTTGGTGATCTCAGTGGCGCCGAGAGCTTGAAGCTCATTTGTGATGTCAGTGAGTCGATCAAACGTGAGCTGGACATTCTCATTGTCATTTCTCTTGAAGTGGTTGAAGAGGTTGCGAAGGACACTGATTCTCTGATATCTCTAGGTTGAGACGCCTTCATTGACCTTGGAGAGCCAGTCCCAGACTAGCTTAGATGTTTCCAAAGCACTCACGCGGCCATACTGTCCTTTGGTCAGATGACCACAAATAATGTTCTTGGCAGTGGAGTCCAGTTGAATGAACTTCTTGACATCAGCAGCGGTGACACCTTCACCAGCCTTGGGAACGCCATTCTTGACGACATACCATAGGTCGACATCAATGGCTTCAAGATGCATGCACATCTTATTTTTCCAGTAGGGATATTTAGTTCCATCAAAGACGGGGCATGCAGCGGAGACTTTAATTATCCCTGCAGTCGACATAGCTAAAACTCTAGGTGGTTAAACCGAATCACACAGAACAAGGGAGTACTTTGCTCTGATACCAATTGAAAGTGCGTTATATCGACTAGAGGGGGGGTGAATAGGCGATTTTTATGGAAGTCTTCAAAACATGAGAGTTTTGAAGACAAACGATAGAAATGAACCTATAACCATGCAGCGGAAGGTAGACTACCCTAGACAAGCCATAGTCAAGTATTCAATGAAGTGAAAGCACAAAGACTAATAGAAGCTAGGCAGTACGAATCAGGATGGAAGATAATATGAAACCAATCTGAACAAACAGTCACACAGTGAAGACAAATGGACAATGCAAATAGGCAATGACTTCACAAGGACCAACTGTAAATAAAGAGATGGGAAGGATAGAACCAGTGAGCTTGGTGAAGACAAAGATTTGGTAGACCAGTTTCAACTGCTGTGATAGTTGTACGTCTGGTTAGGGCGGCTAGGTATTTAAACCTGAGGACACACAGTCCCGGACACCCAGTCCTGAACACGCAGCTCAGTACACCCAGTCCTCACCGTATTCTCCTTGAGCTAAGGTCACACAGACCTCGCCCAATCACTTTGGTAAGTCTTCAAGGTAGACTTCCAAACCTTCACAGACTTCGTTCACCGGCGATCCACAATGACTCTTGGATGCTCAGAACGCGACGCCTAACCGGCTAGAGGATTCACAGTCCTCAAGTGTAATAAGTCTTCAAATCACACAGACAGGAAGACTTAAGTGATGCCTAACACTCTTTGGCTCTAGGTGTTTAGGGCTTTATCCTCGCAAGGAATTCTCTCTCAAAGGCTTCGAGGTGGGTTGCTCTCAAACGACAAAAGCCGTACTCTAACTCTGAGCAGCCAACCGTTTATGGTTGTAGGGGGTGGGCTATTTATAGCCACTGGGCAACCCGACTTGGTTTGTCCGAAATGACCCTTGGTCACTAAGGAACTGACACGTGTTCCAACGGTCAGATTTCAAACACACACGGCAACTTTACTTGGACTACAAGCAAAGCTGACTTATCCAACTCTGGACAAGATTTGCTCTCATAGTCTTCACTCGAAGACATAGGATTTTGGTTAAGCATCACTTCAGTCATTCTGACTGGTTCTCTTGGACCTCACTTAACAGTACGGTGGTTTCTATGACTCAACAAAGAACAACACAAAACGACGAAACTACTAAGTCTTCGCGCTCCATAGTCTTCACGCGATGTCTTCTCTTATCATAGTCTTCAGTGTGAATGTCTTCACATACCACCTCTGACTTCAATGTCTTCATACATTTTTAGGGGTCATCTTTGGTAGGAAAACCGAATCAATGAGGGACTTCTACCTGTGTTATCCTGCAATTCTCACAAACACATTAGTCCCTCAACTAGGTTTGTCGTCAATACTCCAAAACCAACTAGGGGTGGCATCAGATGCACTTACATAGCCTAAAATCAATTGTCAATCGTGAACCCTAAGAACGGATCAAGGAGTCAATATTGAACTTCAAAATATAAAAATGAACCTATGTACCTCTCCGTAGTGCACTGTAGCACAAGATGAAGCCGCCTAGCGGTCAACAAACCAGATTGACCAGTCAAAAGTAGATTTCTTCTTCTTCTTTTTTTCTTTTTCAAAAAGGAGGTTGAAACTTCCGGCCTGTAAACCCCTAACATCATCTGTAAATAACACTGGGAGCTTCTTCCACATATTGTAGATGTCACAACACCGCAAACGCACAGATTCCGCAATGTTTGTAGCGAAATCACGTGCATCCATATTTTTTGGAGGTGGTGAGGCGGTCGTCCACGGCTAGCCATCGATGGCATCCACTGCGTGGTTGCATTCACGGCAAGCCGTCTCAACGACCACGACAACAACAACCTTTTCTCCTTCCTTGACTTCTCTTGGGCATCATCATCGGCGGACGGTGAGAAGGACCCAACACATTCATGATCTAGCTGCACAACTTGAGGCCATGGTCGAAAGCGTTTGCAGGGAACCGGCAGAGCGCGCATATTCGAGAGCACGCAAGAGTGGAAGTTGTATGATAGGACATGGTGAATACCAACGCCACACGGTGTCATCCAAATGGAGTAGCCTGAGTGCAGGGAGCGGCACCGCTCACCGGAGCGGGACCCATTAGAGCATCTTCAACGCTAAACACTTGTTGAGGCGCTTAAGCAATTAAAAGAAATTGTTTTTTCGTGTAGCGCTCGTTTAAGAGTCCCTGCCTCCAATGCTCCTAGTAATCTATAGACGCCTCACAATTCAAAAGACGTACGCAAGCGCGAGCTCTCCCCAACGCAGCAAAAAAAGTAGCAGCCGTAGTTTGTGTTGATTCTGTTGAGATCTCCATGCTAATTATGGCTGTCAAGTTAGCGCCTGCTGCCACCTAGTTCGTTGCATGCGGAAAAAAAGAGGGCAAGCGCCCAACGACAGGAATTGCGCTGACGCAAGCCAAAATCCTGGGCTTGGCCAGGAATCGAAAAAACGGCCAGGAAAATCACCCTAGCGCCTGTTTTAAGCGTCTGCATTGTAGATGCCCTTATTTGAATCATGCGGACCGTGACGACTCAAGGTTGACGGAGGCCCGCTCGGTCCTTGACTGATGAGAAAACTGGTCGGTCTGGTTATGAAAATTAGGACCAACAAACTCTCGGTCCGATCCGGTTTTTGACCGAGTCTCTGAGCAGGTCCGACAAAGCACAGTCACCGTGGCTGCCGATCCTCGTCCTTGCGACCACCGGCAACCTCCTGAGTGAACCACCACATACCCGAGCACCGTCACATCGCCATCTTCCTGCATGCGTGATGAATTGGTCCAAAACGGCGCCTACATGACGCACGCATCCTCTCTTCCCCGACCACGGCCGCCATCTGCTGCCATCAAATTTGTCGCCACCGTTACGTCCCCGGCCTTGCTAACGCGATGAAGCGGTGCATCCCGTGCACACTCACATGGGGCACGAATTGTATATCTCCTTCTTTTCCATGACATCGGCGAACAGTTTACAGTTAGTTCAGTTAGCACTTCGGTTTTTCGTCAGGTTAGGCTGGAACGCTTTCTTTCTGTTAGCTAGTTTAGCTCGTAGGTTTAACTGCCTAGAGCGAGTCTCACGCATCGTAGGTCTGATCGTGGGATGACATCAGTGTTGTTGATCACGATGACGCAGAGTCAGGAGCCACGAAGCTCGGTTCCTGTTTTGCGAGTCTGAATAAATAGCAGAGAAATAGAACAGAAAAGCTGTAAAGTTTGTGTTGGCAAAACAGCTGCTTCTTCCTTCTTCCTAAAGCAATCTCTCAGTTCACATGTGTTCGTTCCAAGGGCATCTCGGGTGCCGACAAACACATCGGTGAGCACATATACGTTGGTATGCCCCGTCTTGTTCCTGCAGGAACAATAAGTTGATCTCGTCATGGTCGTTCCCCACAAATGATGTCTAAATTTGCAATGATGTATGTACAGTTGGTATTGCAGTACAAGCTGATTAGTAATCTGAAATTTGAAGCAACGATGTACGTACATAGTAGTATGTGGTGACGGTGCCGCCGGGCGACGGAGTTCCCCAAGATGGGTGCCGTCTGCAGCAAGCATTGTTTTTTCGCTCCTAGCTGACGCCGCAAATCCATTTTGTAGAAGTGGCTGCTGAACCCCTTGTACATGATGTCGAACTTTCAGTTGACTGTTTTTTTGGTTAAGTTTTTTTGGTCACCATATATGCTTTTTAATGTATGTGTATATGTGTTTCTATTTATGTGTGTATATGTGTTTCTATTTATGTGTGTATGTGTTTTATTAATTTGTCAAAATGTGCATTCGTGTACTCATTTTAAGGACACCAGATCCCTCTATACATGTGGGTGGTTTTTTATTTTTATGCTATTTACTTTGTAAAAAAAATTAAGGACACCAGGCCAATCCACTAGCAGGTGTTTTTTTGCCTGAATGTTGAATGTGGTGATCACGCCCCCAAATCATACATGTATGATGAATGCGGATCATGAACTTCTGAAAATAAAGCCTCTCATGAACTAATTTGAAAACTCTTTTTTTTAGTTTTCATGCTTTGTGGCTTGTTTTATTTAATATGCATGAATGTGTGTGTATTTTCTAGTTTTATTTTTATTTTTGCTTTTTTTGAATTATATGTAGATGATTATGATGATGATGATGATGGGGTGTGTGTGTGTGTGTGTTGTGTGAGTGTGTTTGGGATTTTCTAGAACATTTTTTTCCCGACTTAGTTGCAACTAGGTTTTGTTTTTGTTGGAGGTGACTACACTGAGGGGGGGTGGGGGCATTTCCATGCCAACACGAGTCATGTAACTTTTAGTTAACTTGGTTGCAACTGGGGTTCTGTTTTTGTCAGAGTGGGCGGCGGGCAGATGGGGGTCCAGTTGCATGTCCAACTATAGTCATGCAACTGCATGTCTTTCAACATGGTTGCAACTCAGGCTTTTGCTTTGTCGACAGGGGCGAAGGGGGAGAGAGAGGGCCAATTGCATGTCCAACTGTAGTCATGCAACTGCATGTCTTCCAACATGGTTGCAAACCAGGGGCTTTTTGCTTTGTCTGCGGAGGCGATGGAGAGAGAGAGAGGAAGAGAGAGAGAGAGGGAGAGAAAGAGAGAGCGAGGGAGAGAGAGAGGGAGAGAGGGAGAAGGCCAGTTGCATGCCCAACTATAGCCATGCAACTGCATGCCTTCCAAGATGGTTGCCACTAGGGGGCTTTTTGCTTTCTCGGTAGGGGCGACGGGGAGAGAAAGGGGTGGCTAGTTGCATTTCCAACTGTAGTAATGCAACTGCATGCCTTCTAGCTTGGTCGCAACTGGCCTTTGTTTTATCAGAGTGGATGCGGGCAGACCGCGCGGGGGGGGGGGGGGGGGGGGCTCTAGTTGCATGTCCAACTATAGTCATGCAACTGCATGCCTTTTTAAATTTGTTGCAACTCGGCCTTTTGCTTTGTCCGAGAGGGCGGCGGGGGACAGGGTGAGGGTCAGTTGCATGCCCAACTGTAGCCATGCAGCTTCATGTCTTCCAACATGGTTGCAATTGGGGCTTTTGCTTTGTCGGTGGGGCCAATGAGGAAAGAAAAGGGGGCAAGTTGCATTTCCAACTACAGTCATGCAACTGCATGTCTTCTAACTTTGGTTGCAAGTTGGCTTTGTTTTGTCGGAGTGGGCGACGGGGAGATGGACGGGCTAGTTGCATGTCTAATTGTAGTCATGCAACTGCATACCTTCCAACATGGTTGCAACTCGGGCTTTTTCTTTGACGGCGGGGGCGGAAGGGAGAGAGAAAGAGGGCCAGTTGCATGTCCAACTACAGTCATGTCACTACATGCCTTCCAACATGGTTGCAACTGCATGCCTTCTAACCTGCTTGCAACTGGGCTTTTGTTTTTGTTGGAGGGACCAATGAGGAGAGGGGCCAGTTGCATGTCTCATACTAGTCATGCAACTGCATGTCTTTCTAACATAGTTTCCAATTGGGGGCCTTTGTTTTGTCAAAGGGGCGGCGGGAAGAGAGCGAGGCCAATTGCATTTTCATTATAGTCACGCAACTGCATGCCTTCCAAAATGGTTGCAACTAGCGCTTTATTTTGTCGGGGGCGGGGGCAAGGAGATGAGGTCAGTTGCATGTCTAATTGTAGTCACACAACTGCATGTCTTACAACATGTTTGCAAATAGGGGGTTCTATTTTGTCAAAGGGGCGGCGCGGAGAGAAAGGGGCCAATTGCATGTCCCATACTAGTCATGCAATTGCATGTCTTCTAACTTGGTTGCAACTGGGCTTTTCGCTTTGTTGAAGGGACCGACGAGGTGGGGGCAGTTGCATGTCCAACCATAGTGACGCAACTACATGTCTTCTATCTTGGTTACAATTGGGCTTTTGTTTTGTCGGAAGGATTGCGAGGAGAAGGGTTAGTTGCATTTCCCACACTAGTCATGCAATTACAGGGGTCGTCCCCCGACTGCAACTACATGTCTTCCAACATGGTTGCAACTAGGGCTTTGTTTTGTCGGAGGCGGCGGCGACATGGTAGGAGTGGGGTAGATGCATGTCCGACTGTAGCCATGGAACTGCAAGTGTTACCCCCAACCCCAGCTACAAGTGTCTCCCTCAGCTGCAACTTCAACTCACTAGTGTTTTGTCCAGGGGAGGGGTAGCAGTTGCATGTCTGCATCAGGCAAACAACTACAAGCATCGACCCAACTTGAAGTACATGTATTCAACGCAACTCTAACTTAGCGGCGTTTTTTATTAGAGGAGAGGACAATATGCCACACCTGCAAGTGTAGCCCATATCATGATTGCATGTCTACCACTATTTCTATTTTTCTGCTTTTATTTCTACTTTATTCTTGTAGTATTTTAGCTTTTCTAAATAGTGGTGTTTTTTCTTTCAAACGTGCCACCCAGTTTTACGGCGCCCCATGTGCAACCACATATGTTATAGTTTGCATGCAACTGCAAGCGACACCACAGCAACCGAGCTTAACTAGGGTGCGAGCGAGGCGGGGGCCTAGGAGCATGGGTGTCCCGGTATGTGAATTTATTTCAATTTTTTTATTTTTGGTTTTTTAGTTCCTGTATTTTATAGATTTTTTCAGTTTTGGATTTGTGTTATTGTTTCTTTTCTAACTTAGTGGTGTTTTAGATATTTATCAAAAAAATAATGCCACTCAATTTTGCGCACACGTGGCCCACACATTTTTTCTTAATTTATTTTTCTTCTTTTTTCTATCAAAAATATGTGCTTAAAGAAATACAAACACACTACACTTTCTTTAGAACAACTACAATTTTTGTATGCATTATGTTTGTTTGAGACACACCACACTGCAAATCTGTTGGGAGAGTTGACACACACATTCATATATTTGAGAGCCCAAATTAAAAAGAAATAATAAACCAATCTAAAAGAAAACAAGACAACAGAAAACAATAGGAGTCTGCCCACGTACAAGTGTTGAGTAACGTGATTGTATAGGAAACATAGGTTAGACTAGGAAATATTCTGGCTTGCCTTGTACTCCAAGTAGATCATTGTACTCCTATATATATGCCCACGAGGCTCAAGCAATGCAACAACTATTCCACCAATCCTCCTCTCTCCCTCTTAACATGGTATCTATCGCAAGTCGATCCTAAACCCTAGCCGCCACCGCTTCCGCAACTACGCGCCGCCCTCGGGGCGGTCGGTCTCCTTGACCGCCGCCGGGGGCTGCGCCGCCCGTACCTAGGGTTCGTCCGCCGGTCGTGTTGACCGGCTGCCCTAGAGAGTCTTTTTCCCGATCCTTTGATCCGGGTTTTCTCTCTCGCCGGTCGCTTTGATCGGTGTCTACTTTTTGGTTTTCCGGTCTTTGTGATCCGGTTTGCGTCGCCCACCGCCGCCGTCGACCCCGTGCGCCTCTACTCCGACTTCGGCATCGACTACACCGGCGTCTTCACCGACCTGGCGGCCTCACGCGTCGTCCACGCGTCTACCCGCCGGTCGCCCCGACCCGGCGGCCTCGCATCATGCGGCGGCCCTTCACCGCCGCCGTTCGCGCGACGGCCCGCCCGTCGATCTACGCCGGCCGTCACCGCCTGCTCCGACCGGGACTCCTGCATCACCCCGACCCGGCGGCCTCGCGCCATGCGGCGGCCAATCATAGCCGCCCTGCCGCCCGCCACCGCCGGCTTCATCTCGGACTCCGCCGCCACCACGCCTTCACCGAGCGGTGTCCCCGACCTCGCGCGCGATCGGCTTGATCACCCGCTCGCCGCCGCTATCAGCCTCATCTACGCCGCGCGACCGACCTGGCCCGTCGGTTACGCGCGCCTTCGCAGGTCCCGTGAAGATCGTCTCCGAGTTCAGCGCGCCCCTCCGTTGATCGAGCAACGGGCTGCCGCTGCGTCGCCCCGTCGGGCCGCAGCGCCGCCGCCCCGTGGTTCTCCTCCCGGCTGCACCGACCCGCGTCACCGATGCGTCGCCCCTTCAGGCCGTAGTGCCGCGGCCCGCGGTCTACCGCCGCCTCGAGGTCGTCCACTCCAGGCCGTCCCCGTGGCTGCACCGACCCTTGCGCCGCCGCTGCATCGCCCCGTCAGGCCGTAGCGAGCGTGGCACACGGTCCACGCCGCCGTCTCGAGGCCGTCCACGCGGTTGCACCACCCCGCGCTCCGCCGCTGTGCCGCCCCTTCGGGCTATAGCACCGCGGCCCGCGGTCCCTGCGACCGTCCCGAGGTCTTCCGTCGTCACCCCGACCTGCCCGCCGCCGCCGCGTCGCCCCTTCGGTCTGTAGCGCCGCGGCCCGCGGTCCACCGCCGTCACCGGGCGTCGACCTCCCGTGGTATGCGCCGCGCCGTCTCCCTTAGCGCGGGAACGCCACCGTCCACGCCGGTCTTCGTCATTCTGTCAGGGTTCTTCGCCTACGTCGAGCACCGCCGCCGCACTCCTAACCTAGCCACCGCCGCCGCCTTCAGGCCGCCGCTGCCGCTCTTCTTTGGCCGCCGCCGCCGCTACCTTTGTAGCCGCCGCCGCCGCCCGTCCACCCCCTTCGTCTTCGTCCAGCACCAGTTCGTCGCTAGCGTTGCCATCATCTACCCCGACCGCTTCATCTACTCTGACAACCGCGGGCGACATTGGCTCCGCGCCGATTGGCGCCGCAACCGTCGTCGAGTCCTTCTCTGCTGGCCTCTCCGACTTCTCCGACATGGTGTACAACTCGTGCAGGTCCCTCGTCTACGCATGCCCGGTGCTGGCAACACCGCCGCGTGCCTTCGTCCACGACGTGTCCCCGGGCCTGGCAAGCCTGGCGCGGCCCTTCGTCAACTTCGTCTTCGTCCGTCTACGCATGCCCGGTGCTGGCAACACCGGTGCGTGCCTTCGTCCACGATGTGTCCCCGGGCTTGGCACACCCGCCGCGACGCGTCGTCAACACCATCTACTTCCTGGCGCACCACTACTTCGACACCACTGCGCCCATGCTAACTCGGCACCCCCTTGCGCCCGCGGCTCCACGGCGACTTCCTCGACACCGGCTACCCCGACTCGACATCGACCACGGCATTCTTCGCACGGCTACCTCGACCACGGCTCCACCACCCACACTCTCGGCTACATCGACAAACAGCACAAAGGGCTAACGCCTGCTTGAGCAACCTCGTTGGTTTCCACTCCAGCCACAACTCCGCGATGCATCGACCGTTACGACTGTGGGGGGTGTCCGTCGGCTTGCCTTCGGATTCTTCTCCAGTCTCACCGTCTGCATCGCTATCGTTGTGACTGCGGGGGGATGTTGAGTAACGTGATTGTATAGGAAACATAGGTTAGACTAGGAAATATTCTGGCTTGCCTTGTACTCCAAGTAGATCATTGTACTCCTATATATATGCCCACGAGGCTCAAGCAATACAACAACTATTCCACCAATCCTCCTCTCTCCCTCTTAACAACAAGCAAGAGAAAAAAAAGCCCAACACGAGACAAGCAATTTTGGAGAACAAAACAAAAGACAAAAGCAGCCCACCTAAGAAGACATGAAAAAAAGAACAAAAAGAGAGCCACATTAAACAAGCCCAATGGAAAACAAACGAACGACCAGGAAATAGATCGACCGAGGCGTCGGTAGGAGGCTGACATCAGCCGACTTAGACTTCGCGAAGTCTAAGTCGACTGAGTTCTAGATGACCCTTATTATTAGGGAGAGATTTGGCTTGTAAACTACTCCCTCCGTTCCTAAATATTTGTCTTTCTAGAGATTTCACTAAATGACTACATACGGAGCAAAATGAGTGAATCTACACTTTAAAATATGTCTATATACATCCGTATATGGCAGTTCATTTGAAATCTTTAAAAAGACAAGTATTTAGGAACGGAGAGAGTATGAGGTATTATTTGGTTGTGAAACTATGAGATATTTGTATTTATTTGAATTATATGAACTTAGGGCTATTTTTTATATGTATGGAAAAAGCAAAAATTACAACGAAAATGCACCCGCCCCTTAAACACACTGCTAATCCAAATGCGAAAGGGGACGGACACGCTAACCCAAACGAACAAACCGCCTTTCCGGTTGGGTCAGCGTTGCAGTTGCTCTTACATGACCAAGAAAATTCGCAACACCTTGAGCATCTTTGTCACCGGCGAGCTAGGTTCAGATCATGTGTGCCACCGATGGCAGGTTTGAACACAACAGCCGATCGTGTACTGTTATCTCCCTTTTAAATTTGCCATGCTTCTTTTCTGAATAATAGACAGCTTTTCGGTCATTCATGTTATTCCTTTCTTTTCGTGCCCAGCTCATTCAAGAAAAAGCCGATCTAGTTTTGCAGTACGGTGGTACGTACGCTCTGAGCTGTGGTCAACTAGGCTAGCTGGTGCGTGCATGCATGCATGCATGCACCGGCGCCCTCGCGACCGGGGGCCCAGCTTAGCGCTCTGCTGCGGCGCTGCTGATAGGGTGGCGGTGGCTCTGATTGTTTCCGATTGCGTGCTTCGGCCTTTAGCCTTTGGCGCTGAGTTGGTATGCATGCTAGCTTTGCCACCGCCGAGATTTTTGTTAGGCAAACCACCGCCGAGATCAACCCCGTCTTCACTCCTCTAGGGCCAGCATCTTGAGCCGACCACGTTCTGGAGGATTTTTTTTCGAATACGCACCAGCGTGCGTACTTTATATTAAAGGAGAAGAGGGGTGAAGAGCCCCATCCATGGTTGTGTTACAGTAGTGTTTACAAATATACAAATCCACGTCCACACAACTCTAGCTAATGCTAACTCCTCGCGTCATCACCCGTCGTGAGTGCCTGTATGAAATTGGTTATGTCCATCTTAAGGATACCCGACGTCTTCCAATACCTACATTCCACTTTTATTTTCCTGACAATGTGTTGCAAGGAGGGAGCCGCACCATCGAAGACAATCGCATTTCGATGCTTCCATAGCTCCCACATGACGAGAAGTGTCATGGTCCTGATGTCTTTACCGTTGGCTTCGCTTTCATTCATGCTTGCACAGCAGTCCAGAAGTTTCGTGTCTCTCGTGGGCATCCCGTTCAGACAATTCATCGCGCTGCAGACCCTAGTCCACACCTTTCCGGCTAGGACGCACTGGATGATGATATGTTCTATGCTCTCTTCCTCCTGGTCGCAGAACGGGCAACCTTCCTGGTGATCTAGTCCACGGCGAGCAAGCCTATCCGATGTCCAGCATCTGTTCCGGAGTGCCAACCACGCAAAGAACCTACATCTCATGGGTGCTTTCGATTGAACTGGGCCGAGTACTATCTCTCGTCCCCAGAACTTTGCGTTGTATACTGATTTGACAAAGAATTCACCATTTGTGTGAAGCCTTAGAGTGAACTGGAACGTTCCGGAGGATAGCAGCCTTAGAGTGTCATTATGGTCGAAACTCGTAGTTAGTGGCCAAAAAGACCAACATTTCAAGTAGATGCTCTGTATTTGCATGGTTGCTTGCCAAAGGTGTCACTGGTTAAGCCTGATTACTGACAGCACCCGACCTCCAGCACCAGAAGGGGTTGCTCAACCCCAATAGAGGTTCATATTACAAGAATGATGCGATCGAGCCCTATGGCTCCAGCTCTAGTCCAAAGTCTAGCCTCATCCTTGATTAAGATAAATAGGTTGTTGACGAGACCTGCGCGCCATCGAGTATCTTCCCATTGTGGTGTTTCCATAGCGACCAGCTGAGTCCTTTGCGCTGTCCGGTTGGAGAGGGAAGTATGGCCTCTTCCCACGAGGGGACGAATTTGACGTCGCCATTCTGTGGTGAGGCTGATGTGAGGCGGCACCAAGAAACGATCGCGTGCCAAGTTACACGTGAGAAAGCACATTCAACCAAGATGTGGTTATGGTCTCAGGCTTCTGAGAGCAAAGGACACACAACGGGTCATGAGGGAGGCCATGTCGCGCCCGACACTCTCCCGTCCAACACCTGTCCATGGCGGCAAACCAAAGGAAGAACTTGGCGTTTTGGGGTGCCCAACTCTTCCAAATCAAGCGCTAGAAGGTGTCGGGTCACGGGTTTTGGCAGCCCCTTGTGAGGTTCGAACTCTGGGTGCGTACGAATAACACTCTCTTCCTAGCTCGCTTGCTCAACGATCCCACGGCCTAACTCGACGGACCCAAAGAACAAGAGACACGGGGGTTTATACCGGTTCGGGCCACGTTGCGGTGTAATACCCTACTCCAGTGTGTGGTGGATTGCCTCGAGGGGTTGAGGATGAACTAGTATAGTGGATGAACATCCTCAGAAGGTGAGGTGTTCTTGGGCTTGATGAGCTGATGTGTGAGGATGTTCATCCACTGTACTAGTTCATCCTCAATCCCTCGAGGCAATCCACCACACACTGGAGTAGGGTATTACACCGCAATGTGGCGCAAACCGGTATAAACCCTCGTGTCTCTTGTTCTTTGGGTCCGTCGAGTTAGGACGTGGGATCGTTGAGCAAGCGAGCTAGGAAGAGAGTATTCTTCGTATGCACCCCAGAGTTCGAACCTCATAAGGGTTTGCCGGAACCCGTGATCCGACACCTTCTAGCGCTTTATTTGGAAGAGTTGGGCACCCCAAAACGTCAAGTTCTTCCTTTGGTTTGCCGCCATGGACAGGTGTTGGACGGGAGAGCGTCGGGCGCGACATGGCCTCCCTCATGACCCGTTGTGTGTCCTTTGCTCTCAGGAGCCCGAGACCATAACCACATCTTGGCTGAATGTGCTTTCTCACGTGTAACTTGGCACGCGATCCTTTCTTGGTGCCACCTCACATCAGCCCCACCACAGAATGGCGACATCAAATTCGTCCCCTCGTGGGAAGAGGTCATACTTCCCTCTCCAAGCGGACAGCGCAAAGGACTCAGCTGGTCGCTATGGAAACACCACAATGGGAAGATATTCGATGGCGCGCAGGTCTCCGTTAACAACCTATTTATCTTAATCAAGGATGAGGCTAGACTTTGGACTAGAGCTGGAGCCATAGGGCTCGATTGCATCATTCTTGTAATATGAACCTCTATTGGGGCTGAGCAACCCCTTCTGATGCTGGATCAGCTTTCCCTTAACCGCTAGCCTGTGTACGCTTTCCTTTCTTGGTCGCTTGCCAACCATGGAGCCCAGGACAGCGTCACCACCAGAGCCTTTAGCAGGCGAAGACCACCTTTTGTCAGGATAGCTTGTACTAGTTGCCCCCTTCAAATTGGCCGTTGTTGGATCCCTTCCCGCCTAACATTTGGGAAGAGGACCAGGGCCTCTATAAATAGGTCTAGCCACCACAGTAGGAGGCAACTCATCTTGGATCAGATCCATTCCATCCTCAACCACACAAGCTCATCGAGCCCAAGAACACCTCTCCTCAGGAGGCTGTTCTTCCCTTGTACTCGTTCCTCCTCAGCCCAAGAGGCAATCCAACAAACCGCACTGGAGTAGGGTATTACACCACACAGGTGGCTCGAACCAGTATAAACCATGTGTCCTTTGTTCTTCGGGTTCGTCGAGTTTGGTTCTGAGATCGTTGCGAGAGCGTGAGCTGGGGGAAAGATCTTCGTGCGCACCCCAGTGTTCGAACCTCAAGGGTTTTGCTGGAACCTGAAATCCGCCATTTGGCGCGCCATGTAGGGGGTGCGTTGAAGCTTTCCTTTCATCAACCCATGCTCCACCACCTCCGCGCCTGTCCCCATGGTCGGTGTTGCTCCTCCGACTGGGATAACGGACGCCCACGACGGCGCCAGGGGGCTCAGAGCCTTTGCCCCCGCCTTGCGACGGGTGCAATGGCCGCCCAAGTTCAAGCCGGAGATGCCGCCGTCTTACGACGGCACGGTAGACCCGATGACCTTCCTGCTGGCATATGAAGAGGCCGTCCTCAAGGGTGGGGACGATGACAAGGTCATGGCCAACTGGCTTCCCGTGGCCCTCGCTGGTGCACCACACGGCTGGCTGCTCACCCTCCCAAGATCCTCAGTGGCATCTTGGGAGGAGCAGCGGGGCCTCTTTGTTGCGCGCTTCACGGCACCGGTGCCCCACGCCGTCGCAACCCTCCTTGGTGGCTCACAGGCGCCGTCCTCGGACCGTCACACCAAGCAGTTCTTTCGTCAGATTAGTGCCGCTTTCGTGCAGCAAGGAGCTCCCCCGGGTTGGGCGGCACCCAAAGCCGACCTCACCTTCGACTCGGGGGATCACCACGTCACCACCGTCGGCTCGGGCGTGCTCCCAATGTTGTGCACGCCCAACATCTGCAACGTAGTTGTCACCAAGACCCTCATCGATGGCGGCGCCGGCCTGAATGTGCTCTTCGTGGAGTCTTTTAGCCTTCTTCACGTACCACTCGAACGGCTCCGCCCCAGCAAGCCCTTCTCCGGGGTCGGCGGCAGCTCCGCCACCCCCCTGGGGCGGATCCGCCTTCCTGTGACCTTCGGCACTCGTGACAACTACCGCACCGAGCTGATTGACTTCGACATCGCCCGCATTGGCCTCCCATAGAACGCCATCCTCGGGTACCCAGCTTTGGCTTAGCTTATGGCGGCGATCCATCCGGCCTACAACCTCATGAAGATGACCGGGAGCAAGTGCGTTCTCAGCGTAGTTGGAGACACCAAGGAGGCTCTGGCGGTGCTCAAGCTTGCCATCAAAACCACCGCGGTGGCGCGACCGGCCGACGAGGCCACCCTTGGAGCCAAGGAGGCCGCACCGGCAAAGAAGAAGCAGTTGTTCACTCAAGATCAGGTCGAAACTAAGCAGGTGCCGGTCGAGGAAGATGGGTCCTCAGGAGCCACCTTCACCATAGGTGCCAACCTCGACCCAGACCAGGAGGAGGCGTTGGTGAGGTTCCTGCGCGCGAACAAGGATGTATTCGCCTGGGAACCCAAGCAGCTAGTAGGGGTCCCGAGGGGGGTGATCGAGCATCATTTGAGGGTGTGCCCCAATTGCGCCCTGTGAAGCAGAAGGTGCGGCGACAGTCCATGGAGAAGCAGTCCTCCATCGCCCAGGAAACCCGTAAGCTGGAGGCAGCAGGTGTCATTTGCGAGGTTCGGTACCTTGAGTTGCTGGTGAACCTCGTCGTCGTACCGAAGAAAGGTGGTAAGGAGCGCATGTGTGTCGACTTCACCAACCTCAACAAGGCTTGTCCCCAAGACCCGTTCCCGCTTCCGCGCATCGACTAGATTGTCGACGCCACCGCCAAGTGCGACCTGATGTGCTTCCTGGACGCATTCTCAGGCTATCACCAGATCAAGATGGCAGTAGAGGATGTGGAGAAGACGACCTTCCTAACCCCGTGTGGGGTGTACTGCTACACTTGCATGCCGTTCTGGCTGCGCAACGTAGGCGTGACCTTCCAACGGCTGATGCACATCGCCCTGGGTCAGCAGCTCAGGAGGAACGCTAAAGCCTACATCGACGACATCGTGGTAAAATCTCAGAAGGCAAGAACTTTGATTCAGGACCTGGAGGAGACCTTCACGAGCTTGCGCTAAGTGGACTTGCGGCTCAACCCAGAGAAGTGCGTGTTCGGTGTCCCCTTCGGCAAGCTGCTGGGTTCCTTGTGTCCCACAGGGGGATTGAGGCTAACCCGGAGAAGGTCAAGGCGATAGAAGGCATGAGCCCACCACAAACTTTCAAGGAGATGCAGATGCTTGCGGGCTGCGTGACCTCGCTGGGACGCTTCATCTCCAAGCTGGGAGAGTGCGCCCTACCATTCTTCAAGCTGATGAAGAAGAAGGGCCTGTTTGAGTGGACCCTCGAGGCCGACCAAGCGTTTCAAGAGCTCAAGAGATACCTGACCAGCACTCCGGTGATGGTGGCGCCTCGCTGCTACCTCTTGAGCACTGCGTTGGTTTTCCCTTGAAGAGGAAAGGGTGATGCAGCAAAGCAGCGTAAGTATTTCCCTCAGTTTTTGAGAACCAAGGTATCAATCCAGTAGGAGACCACGCGCGAGTCACCTCGTACCTACACAAACAAATAAGAACCCCGCAACCAACGCGATAAAGGGGTTGTCAATCCCTTCACGGCCACTTGCAAGAGTGAGATCTGATAGAGATGATAATAATAAGATAAATATTTTTGGTATTTTTATGATATAGATTGAAAGGAAAATATAGCAAAATAAAGTAGATTGGAAACTTGTATGATGGAGAATAGACCCCGGGGCCATAGGTTTCACTAGTGTCTTCTCTCAAGATTGCATAAGTATTACGGTGGGTGAACAAATTACTGTCGAGCAATTGATAGGAAAGCGAATAATTATGAGAATATCTAGGCATGATCATGTATATAGGCATCACGTCCGTGACAAGTAGACCAAAATGATTCTGCATCTACTACTATTACTCCACACACTGACTGCTATCCAGCATCCATCTAGAGTATTAAGTTCATAAGAACAGAGTAACGCCTTAAGCAAGATGACATGATGTAGAGGGATAAACTCATGCAATATGATATAAACCCCATCTTTTTATCCTCAATGGCAACAATACAATACGTGTCGTTTTCCTTTCTGTCACTGGGATCGAGCACCGCAAGATTGAACCCAAAGCTAAGCACTTCTCCCATTGCAAGAAAGATCAATCTAGTAGGCCAAACCAAACTGATAATTCAAAGAGACTTGCAAAGATAGACCAATCATACATAAAAGAATCCAGAGAAGATTCAAATATTGTTCATAGATAAACTTGATCATAAACCCACAATTCATCGGATCTTGACAAACACACGCAAAAGAAGATTACATCGAATAGATCTCCAAGAGAATCGAGGAGAACTTTGTATTGAGATCCAAAGAGAGAGAAGAAGCCATCTAGCTACTAGCTATGGACCCGAAGGTCTGAAGTAAACTACTCACACATCATCGGAGGGGCCATGGAGTTGATGTAGAGGCCCTCCATGATCAACGCCCCCTCCGGCGGAGCTCCGGAAAAGGCCCCAAGATGGGATCTCTTGGGTACAGAAGGTTGCGGCGGTGGAATTAGGTTTTGGTGGTATAGGAGGAAGAAGTAGGTCGGTGGAGCAACGAGGGGCCCACGAGGGTGGAGGGCGCGCCCAGGGGGGTAGGCGTGCCCCCTGCCTCGTGGCCTCCTCGATTGTTTCTTGATGTCCACTCCAAGTCTCCTGGATCATGTTTGTTCCAAAAATAACGCTCCCGAAGATTTCATTCCGTTTAGACTCCGTTTGATATTCCTTTTCGGCAAAACTCTAAAATAGGCAAAAAAAAACAATTTGGACTGGGCCTTCGGTTAATAGGTTAGTCCCAAAAATAATATAAAAGTGTAAAAATAACCCCATTAACATCCAAAATAGATAATATAATAGCATGGAACAACAAAAAATTATAGATACGTTGGAGACGTATCACTCGCCCTCTCGAGCCTCTGTTGCTTTACCTTGCCGCCACTCCCTACTCCGCTAGCACAACTCTAGTGACAGTTCGGGAAGAGTGCCAGGCCAAGGGTCCGCCGTGCCGTGCTGCACCTCTAGCCGGGGCGACACGGGGCCCAGAGGGCACCGCAAAAGCTGCAGCAACACCTACGAGTGATCAGGCCCAGCAAGGCGGCGTTCGCAGGCCTGCAGAGGCCCTAGTGGGCGACTAGGCTCCTGGGGTCCCATCACCTCAAGAGACGCCCCAACCTTCGGCAAACGTAGGCTCCGTCGATGCTCCCGCCCTCGTCGAGCACCCAGTGTACTTCGTCAGCATGGTGTTGCGGGATGCAAGGGCACGGTACCCCATGCCTCAAAAGCTCTTGCTCACGCTCTTGGTGGCCTCGCATAAGCTGTGTCACTACTTCCAAGGTCAACCAATCAAGGTCATCCCGGCCTACCCGCTGGAGAGGGTACTCAGGAGCCCCAACGCTGCTGGAAGAGTCGCTGAATGGAACATCGAGCTGCAAGCATTCCAGCTGGAGTTCAGCACAACCAGGGTCATCAAGGGAGCTGCGCTCGCCGACTTCGTGGCAGAATGGACTGACACTCTAGGGCTTGAAGCAGGCGAGGACCAATCCCTCTAGCCAGGAAGTGAAGCACCAGATGGTTGGGTCATGTATTTCGATGGCGCGTTCGCACGCCAGGGCGCGAGAGCTGCAGCAGTGCTCATCTCACCCACTCAGGACAAGCTCTACTATGCCGTGCAGCTTTGTTTCCAGCAAGGCGAGAAGGTCTCCAACAACAACATGGAGTACGAAGGCCTCATCAGTGGCCTTAAGGCTGCGGTGGCCTTGGGGGTGAAGCGCCTCACCATCAGGGGCGATTCGCAGCTCCTCGTCAACTTCTCCAACAAGGTATACGAACCGAGGGATGAGCACATGGAGGCATACCTCACGGAGGTACGCAAAATGGAAAAGCAGTTCTTGGGCCTAGAGTTGCAGCACATGCCCCATGGCACCAACAAGGAGGCTGACGACATCGCCAAAAGGGCATCCAAGCGCCAACCCCAAGAGCGTGGCGTCTTCGAGGAGCGGCTCTTCAAGCCTTCGGTAGCACCTCCGCTTTCAGGGCCGGTGCAGCCTCGGGAGGAACTCCCCCAACCACCAACCTCGGGAGCCCCGGCCTGCGACTGAACCTCGGGAGCGCGCCTACTCCTGGCGCTCGAGCCTTAGGAGGGGTGCTGGACCAAGGAGTTCAAGGAATACCTGACACAGGGGGCGCTGCTGGAGAAAGAGGAGGACACGGAGCGCGTGGTCCGACAAGCTACGGCATACTGCATCCAGGATGGTGAGCTATACAGGAAGCAGCCAAATGATGTTTCCTTGCGATGCATCTCCAGGGAACAGGGGAACGAGTTGCTAGCTGACATACACAGCGGAGACTGCAGGCACCACTCGTCGTCACGAGCCCTCGTCGGCAAGGCGTTCCGCAGTGGGTTCTACTGGCCTACGGCACTCAACAACGCGACCGAGCTGGTGATGTCCTGCGAGGCTTGCCAATTCCATGCCAAGCAGATCCATCAGCCAGCTCAGGGCCTCCAGACCATCCCGCTCTCGTGGCCATTCACAGTCTGGGGGCTGGATATCCTAGGTCCGTTCCCTCGAGCGCCTGGGGGCTACCGCTACCTCTACGTCGCCATTGACAAGTTCACCAAATGGGCGGAGGTAGAAGCTGTCCGCACCATCCCGGCCGGATCGGCGGTCAAGTTCATCAAGGGTCTCGTGAGCTGGTTCGGGGTCCCTAACCGCATCATCACCGACAACGGTTCGCAGTTCACTAGCAATCTCTTCAAGACATATTGTGCTAACCTTGGAACGCGGATCTGCTATGCTTAGGTGGCACACCCCAGGAGCAATGATCAAGCCGAACGCGCCAATGCAGAAGTCCTGAGAGGCCTCAAGACCAAGACCTTATAGAAGAAGCTCGAGGCCTGCGACAGGGGCTGGCACGACGAGCTCCAGTCTGTGCTACGGTCCATCCGCACCACCACCACCAAGCCAACAGGCGAGACTCCGTTCTTCCTCGTCTATGGAGTAGAAGCGGTTCTCCCTCACGAGGTCAAGCATCGCTCTGCGCGGGTCCTGGAATTTGATGAGACGCAGCGGGACACCATGCGGGGGATGGACCTTGTGCTGGGGGAGGAACGCCGCCGCGAAGCCACGCTTCGAGCGACAAGATACCAGCAGGCGTTGCGACGGTATCATTGCTGCAGCGTCCGCCCCAGGACGCTCGAGGTGGGTGACCTAGTCCTAAGGTGGGTGCTCTCCAGGGAAGGGTTGCATAAGCTCTCGCCCATGTGGGAGGGCCCGTTTAGGATCGCCCGCTTCTCCAGGCCTGGCGCCATACGCCTGGAGATGCAGGACAGGGTCCCCATCCAGAACGCATCGAACATCCAGCACCTCCGGAAGTTCTACCCATGAAGCAAGGCCCAACGCCTATGAAGCAAGGCCCCGTGCTTGTAAAGGTCTCCGCTCGTGACACTCTCACGTAATAATGAGTCGGGCTGTACACACCCCGGAGTCTCAGGAGTGCCTCCCTCGGGCCTCGGGGGCTCCCTCCCACGTCCTAGTGGCAGCACTTAGCTCCGCGCTGGTGAGAAGACTAGACTAGGTGCCGGACGTGGCTTTTCATTTGCTTTCTGTAGTTGGCTTGCCCCTCTTCAATGGAAATTCGCATTCTGGTGTTTTTTGTCGTCTTGGTTCGATCGCCTTTTTCCTCTGTTTTTCCCCTCGGTTCTTTGTTTTGGCCCGTACTCTCCCTCGCATGTCTCGTGAGGGGACTGGACGGGTGCACTCGTGAACGTTTTCCCTGGTCTTTACGAGGCATCCTCGCTCGAGCTCGCAAGCTGGCGCACCTCCCTCTCTTAAGTCCGTGCCCCCCGGGTACCGTGATGCGGAGCACTGGGTCATGGCCACGTGCGCCTGGGGCCCTGGGCTTGGAAGAATAAGAGTTTCTTAACAAATTTTTGTAGTTCCTCGACGCCTCCCAAGCCTACGGCAAGGAGGTCTCACCAGGTGCTGCGAGATGCGCGCCTCACGAGGCGGAAACTACTTCAGACACGTCGAGCTAAGTTATCTCTACACGCCTACATAAAATACTGATGCTGCAATAGAACACAGGAACAATAAACATAACATAGCGACTTGGAAATCACGATTCGCTGCACGCCCTTGCAGGACCCCATACTTGTTTATTTTTCAAATGCAGGAAGAAAGGAAAGAACAAAACAAAAGCAGCGCACACCCCCGCAACGTTTCATGAGGGTAGGCCCTTGGCGCCCTCCTGGACTCAGCTAGACCCCTCCTCGCGCTTCACTGGGGCGCGGCAACGAGACGACCTGCTACTGCCTTTGAAGCAGGAACGGCGGCATGGCGGCTGGTCATAGCCGCCGCTCCTGGAGCTGTCGCCGGAGGAAGAGCCGTCGTACCTGGATGAGCCACGGCCGGCACCAAGGGAAAGTCCACCTTCACCCTCATCACGATCGTCGCCAAGGCTGAGCACCTCGCCGCCATCATTGTCCTCGGGGCAGCATCCGACGCGGCGACCATCTTCCCCGAATACCCACACATAGAGGGCCACATTGCCATCGTACGTGAAGTGGAGGGTGCACCGCCTGCCCAGGCCGCGCGCGGGGGCAAACGTCTGCCAGCCACGGGCCAGGCTGCGTTGCCCGAGATGGAGACCTCCACCATGACCCACGAAGCCTTGCTACAGCAGCCGTCCGCCTGCAGCCAGAGACCGCCTGGACCCGTGGCTGGCAGTTTGCCGGCGAAGAAGCGTGGGAGTTGAAGCCAGGTGCCAGCAAGGTTCTCTGACCGCATGATGAACTCCAGCAGCACCTCTGCCGAGTGGAAGCGCGACCGAGGAGGTCGCGCAACCATGGCGCACCTCACTTCATCGATGGGGCTGCCTCGACCCGGGCGGCTCTCACCGCGCAAGGAGGAGCGGTCGCGGTTGCAAGGGGCCACGGTGGGGGTCACGACGTGCTTACGTGGGCCACCGCACTCCCTCTTGGGCGGCGGCGAGCCGGGCCCCTCCTAACGGGCCTTCCCCTTCTCTGCGGCCGAGAACCTCTTCATCGGTGCCATGGGTGTCGCTGCAAGCAATGAAGCAAGGAATAAGAAGCGAACGGAACAAGAAGAGATGGGCGACGGGGGCTCTGCCCCCCTCCTCATTTATAGCAGGAGAAGGCCAACCAGTGACCTCCACAATCACATGTAATGATGGTTTTCTCTGCATGCATCAGGGACTCATCAAATCGGGCAGTTGCCGAGGCGGCATGGGGAAGCGGAGATGCCCATGTCCCATCAGTCACCACGCGTAAACCGAGGCCGCATGCTATTAGGCCCCGCGGCGCTCCGCACTTGCCCCTTGGCTTCGCCTGAAGCCAAGTCCAAGAGCGCCTTGGGCCCGGGGGCTACTGTCGGTGTCCTGGGAACGGGGGTCCCTAGACTTGCCTGCCTGCGGCTCACAGCGTGGCTCCACCAGCGGCCCTGTATGGCCCATCTTCACTAGCAAACACTCAAGACCCTCGCGAGGGGCCAATCCTCGCGAGGCGGACGACACAAGACCTCCTCGGGGGCGGCCTCACTAGGCTAGCTCGCGAGGGGCGGAGAGATCAAGGCGAGGGGCACCTCGCGAGGTTTCTATGACGCAAGCCATGACGACCAAGGCCAGGCGGGCACTAGGCGGGCGCCAGCATGCAGTGTCCTCGTTTCCTCTTTGGTGCTAAAGAGGCAGGCGCAGGCGAGGAGTCCTGAGGCATCAGGCAAAGGTTTCCATATCGGTGCAACAAGACCAAGACCAGCAGGACGGCAGGATGGAGGTCACCATGGAGCCCAGGACAGTGTCACCACCAGAGCCTTTGGCAGGCGAAGACCACCTTTTGTCAGGATAGCGTGTACTAGTTGTCCCCCTTCAAATTGGACGTTGTTGGATCCCTTCCCGCCTAACATTTGGGAAGAGGACCAGGGCCTCTATAAATAGGACTAGGCACCACAGTAGGAGGCAACTCATCTTAGATCGGATCCATTCCATCCTCAACCACACAAGCTCACCGAGCCGAAGAACACCTTTCCTCAGGAGGCTGTTCTCCCTTGTACTTGTTCATCCTCAGCCCAAGAGGCAATCCACCACACCACACTGGAGTAGGGTATTACACCACATCGGTGGCCTGAACTAGTATAAACCCTGTGTCCTTTGTTCTTCGGGTTTGGCGAGTTAGGTTCTGAGATCGTTGCGAGAGCCTGAGCTGGGGGGAAAGATCTTCGTGCGCACCCCAGTGTTTGAACCTCAAGCGTTTTGTCGGAACCCGAAATCCGCCAAAGGCTCATGCTGGCTTCCCCCTTCCTTGCTCATCTAAATGCTCTGCGTCCTCAGGTCCCGACCCTCGAGCAAGCTCAGCCGCCGCTGGTATGCCAGGTCGTGGTGCCGTGGTCAAGGCCAAGGGGTGAGGGCTGGAGATTCAGTAGGAGCTCCTGAGGCGCGATGCTCAGGAGCCCCTCTTTAACGCGCAAGCGAATCACGTGAAAGGAGGGCGCCCGACGAGGTCACCCATAACCGAGCCCCGTAGATCCCTGCGGTTTAGTACGAGGGGAGAATACAACTTGTAATCGTGCTTGCTGCCCTGCCACTAGTCTTTCCACAAGATGATGAAGGCACCGAGGGTCTGGTGAGGTGGCATGCACGGGGCGTGCCGCGAGCCAAAGCTCGACCATTCAGGTTTGTCAACGTTGCAGGGACGGACCCGAGCACAAGCGTCGTGCCAAAATGTGTAGCCCTCGTTGCAGGATGAGCAGGAGGCCGGTCAGCAACGCGGGTGGCCGCGAAGGGCAATAGGCAAGCAGGTGATAATCATAAGCTAACTCATGCAAGGAGGCAAGCTAGTTTAGATAAATGCAAGGGCGATACATGCCTCGGGGACGGACCCATGCGGCCTGGGGATGATGCAGCCCAAGGGGCGCCCCCAACAAAGTAAGCTAGAGATGCAAAAAGGGATACACGTCGCAGGGACAGGCCCATACGACTTGGGGATAATGCTGCCCGAGGGGCGCCCCCAACTGAATGAATCAGAAAGAGTCACCTGGTACCGCTGCTGGAGAGGTGTTGAAGTGGCTAGAGACGCATGCTGAAGCAGTTGCTCCTCACGAGTCGCCTGGGTCCTGAGCCTCTGGAGGTATCGGGGGCCTGGGTGGCTCATGAAGAACCGTTGCCATCTCTGCCAGAACTGTGTGAGGTCGGGCCTCCTGAGCCACCAGAATGCTCTGCAGGTGGCGCTGGAAGGTGACGGCCATGTTCGGCAAGCCGAATGGCATGCGAACATAGCTGTGAGGTGGACCCTCGCACCCACCAACATGCGAAGGCTAGAAACACTCCTGAGATGCAGCCCTGTTGAGTCCTGGGATGTCGGCACAAACGCACAGCTCGTCGTCCTCGCCAGGACAAGGAGCTGCGCCAGGTGGTGGGCGGCGGTCGCCGCGCATGATTCTTGCTTCTTGAAGCTCCTCGATCGCCTTGGTGATGAACTCCTGAGCACCAGGCACTCCACGCCTTGCGCCCTTGTGAGGGAAGCGTGCGTTGAAGCATGCCTCCACATGGTGCCCGAGCGCCCCCCTCGAGACATTGGCTAGGTCAGAGGCCCTCCAGAAAAGAGCCCCTAAGCCCAGCCCGAGGAGGGTGCCGGGAGCGCCTTCCTATGCGAGAGAGGGAGGCGCCCCATCCGTGGGCGCGGGCCCTGAGGCGGTGCCGTTGGAGACTCCACCCTCCTGAAGCCCTTGGCGGAGCAGTTGCTTCTTCTTCTTGGGGACAGCCTCAGGAGGGTAGACGATGCCTTCGTTATCTGGGTCTTCGGCCGCTGCAGCCTGGTAAGCGCGCTCGAGAGAGCACACCGTGTCCCTTTCCTCGCAGGCGATCGTGATGACGCCGCAGCTTCCTGACATCTTGAGGACATTGTAGCCATGATGAGTCACTGCCATAAACTTGGCCAGGGATGGATACCCAAGGATGGCATTGTATGGCAGACGGATGTGGGCGACGTCGAAGTCGATGAGCTTGGTGCGGTAGTTGTCACGCTTGCCGAAAGTGAGTGGGAGGCGGACCTGCCCTATCGGGGTGGTGGAGCCGTCAGCCACTCCTGAGAAGGGCTTGGTTGGCTGCAGCTGATCATACGGCACTTGGAGGCGGTCGAACGTTTCAGCAGAGAGGACATTGAGCCCTGTTTCGCCATCGATGAGGGTCTTGGTGACGAGGACGTTGCTGATGATGGGCGAGCAGAGCATCGGGAGGGCGCCGATAGTTGTCGCGCACTTGAGCTGGTCGGATGAGTTGAAGGTAATGGTGTACTTGGACCACCTGAGCGGGCGTGTGTCCTCGAGCCTGGGGAGGGTCGTGTTCACCTCGCGAGCAAACTGCTTGAAGATGCATTGAGAGGCTGGGGCCTGAATGCCACCCAAGATGCAAGCGATGGCGCGCGGTTCCTGGAAACCCCCAGCCCCCTCATCCTGGTGATGGTCGTCGTTCCTCCTCAGTGGTGGTGGTAGAGGAGGGAGCCCGGCCTTGCCCTGCGGACGGTCCTCACGAGGCTGGTCTCTCTAGGTGCCCTCGCGAGGCTGGTCCTGCCAGTGATCCTCGCGAGGCCGGTCGCGCCACTCCTGGCGGGGGCCGCGGTCGTCCCAGCGTCCTTCACTTCGGCCTCCTCCACGACCATAGCCTCGTTCATTGCGCTCGGGGCATTGATCGAAGCGCCCGTCGCGGATGGCCTTAAGCTCCCAACAGTCGTTGGTGTTGTGGCTGTGCACGTTGTGGAAGGCGCATAACGGGCGGTTGGCCTTGGATGACCCGGGGTTGTCGCAGCCGCGCTTCATCTCCGGCTTCGCCACGAGCACGACAAAGCCCTTGCGCTTCATGTCCTTGGTCTTGGCCTTCTTGTCTTCCGGGTCGGTGGCTGGAAACTTGAGAAGGGAGAGGCATCCCTCCTCAGCTCTCGCGCACTTGGTCGCCATGTTGAACATCTCCGGAGTTGTGCACAGGTCCTCGTGTATGGCGAGCTCCTCCTTCATCTTGACATCACGGTCGCTGTCAGAAAATGCTGAGATGATGGCCTCGTCCGTCACCTTGGGGATCTTGAGGCGAACACTGTTGAAACGCTAGATGTACTTCTGCAGGGTCTCCTCTGGCTACTGCTTGATGCGCCGTAGGTCACCAATGGCAGGTGGGCGGTCGCGAGTGCCTTGGAAGTTGGCGACGAAATGCTCGCGCATCTCTCCCTAGGAGGAGATCTATCCCGTGGGCAGGTTCAAGTGTCACGAGCACGCGCCGTCTTTGAGAGCCATGGGAAACCAGTTGGCCATAACTTTCTCGTCGCCATTGGCCACCTCGATGCTCATCTCGTAGAGCTACAAGAACTCAGCAGGGTTGGGGGTGCCTGTTGGGGAACGTAGTAATTTCAAAAAAATTCCTACGCACATGCAAGATCATGGTGATGATATAGCAACGAGGGGAGAGTGTTGTCTACGTACCCTCGTAGACCGAAGCGGAAGCGTTGACGCAACGTAGAGGAAGTAGTCGTACGTCCTCCGGTTCAACCGATCCAAGTACCATTACTCCGGCACCTCCGAGTTCTTGACACGCGTACAGCTCGATGACGCACCCTCGATCTTCGATCCAGCAGAGGCGCCGAGGGGGAGTTCCGTCAGCACGACGGCGTGGTGACGATCTTGATGTTCTCCTGTTGCAGGGCTTCACCTAAGCACCGCTACAATATGACCGAGGTGTAATATCGTGGAGGGGGGCACCGCACACGGCTAAGGAACGATCAATGATCAACTTGTGTGTTCTAGGGTGCCCCCCTACCTCCGTATATAAAGGAGGGAGGGAGGAGGTGGCCGGCCCTAGGGGGGGCGCGCCATGAGGAGGGGGAAACCTACTCCAAGTAGGTTTCCCTCCCTTTTCCTTATCTTATTTGGAGGGGGAAGGAAAGAGTACTAGTATTAGGAAGTAGTACTAGTAGTAGTAATAGGAAGAGGGGGAAGGAGAAAGGATAGGGGGGGCCGGCCCCCCTCCCCAATTCGGATTGGGCTTGGGGGGCGCGCCCCCCTCCCTTGCTCCTTCTCTCTTCTTCCTACATGGGCCCAATAAGGCCCATATACCTCCCGGGGGGTTCCGGTAACCTCCCGGGGCTCCAAACTTCTCCGGAACATTTTCCGGTGTCCAAATATATCCGTCCAATATATCATTCTTTATGTCTCGACCATTTCGAGACTCCTCGTCATGTCCGCAATCATATCCGGGACTCCGAACAACCTTCGGTACATCAAAATACATAAACTCATAATATAACTGTCATCGAAACCTTAAGCGTGCGGACCCTACGGTTCGAGAACGATGTAGACATGACTGAGACACATCTCTGGTCAATAACCAATAGCGGGACCTGGATGCCCATATTGGTTCCTACATATTCTACGAAGATCTTTATCGGTCAAACCGCATAACAACATACGTTGTTCCCTTTGTCATCGGTATGTTACTTGTCCGAGATTCGATCGTCGGTATCCAATACCTAGTTCAATCTCGTTATCGACAAGTCTCTTTACTCGTTCTGTAATACTTCATCTTATAACTAACTCATTAGTTACATGCTTGCAAGGCTTAGGTGATGAGCATTGCCGAGAGGGCCCAGAGATACCTCTCCGACAATCGGAGTGACAAAACCTAATCTCGAATTATGCTAACTCAACATGTACCTTCGGAGACACCTGTAGTACTCCTTTATAATCACCCAGTTACGTTGTGACGTTTGGTAGTACCCAAAATGTTCCTCCGGTAAACGGGAGTTACACAATTCTCATAGTTACAGGAACATGTATAAGTCATGAAGGAAGCAATAGCAGAATACTAAACGATCAAGTGCTAAGCTAACGGGATGGGTCATGTCAATCACCTCATTCTCCTAATGATGTGATCCCATTAATCAAATGACAACACATGTCAATGGTTAGGAAACATAACCATCTTTGATTAATGAGCTAGTCAAGTAGAGGCATACTAGTGACTATATGTTTGTCTATGTATTCACACATGTATCATGTTTCCGGTTAATACAATTCTAGCATGAATAATAAACATTTATCATGAAATGAGGAAATAAATAATAACTTTATTATTCATACATGGATCCTATCTCAGATTTCATGGCCTCTAGCCATTTTGCGGAATCTGGGCTCATCATCGCTTCCTCATAGTTCGTAGGTTCATCATGGTCTAGTAACATGACTTCCAGAATAGGATTTCCGTACCACTCTGGCGCGGATCTTACTCTGGTAGACCTACGAGGTTCAGTAGAAACTTGATCTGAAGTTTCATGATCAATATCATTAGCTTCCTCACTAATTGGTGTAGTTGTCACAGGAACCGGTTCTTGTGATGAACTACTTTCCAATAAGGGAGTAGATACAGTTATCTCATCAAGTTCTACTTTCCTCCCACTCACTTCTTTCGAGAGAAACTCCTTCTCTAGAAAGGATCCGATTTTAGCAACGAAAATCTTGCCTTCAGATCTGTGATAGAAGGTGTACCCAATTGTCTCCTTTGGGTATCCTATGAAGACACATTTCTCCGATTTGGGTTCGAGCTTATCTGGTTGAAGTTTCTTCACATAAGCATCGCAGCCCCAAACTTTGAGAAACGACAACTTTGGTTTCTTGCCAAACCATAGTTCATAAGGCGTCGTCTCAACGGATTTTGATGGTGCCCTATTTAACGTGAATGCGGCCGTCTCTAAAGCATAACCCCAAAACGATAGCGGTAAATCGGTAAGAGACATCATAGATCCTACCATATCAAGTAAAGTACGATTACGACGTTCGGACACACCATTTCGCTGTGGTGTTCCAGGTGGCGTGAGTTGCGAAACTATTCCACATTGTTTCAAATGTAAACCAAACTCGTAACTCAAATTTTCTCCTCCACGATCAGATCGTAGAAACTTTATTTTCTTGTTACGATGATTTTCTACTTCACTCTGAAATTCTTTGAACTTTTCAAATGTTTCAGACTTGTGCTTCATCAAGTAGATATACCCATATCTGCTCAAATCATCTGTGAAGGTGAGGAAATAACGATATCCGCCACGAGCCTCAACATTCATCGGA
Organism: Triticum aestivum; assembly: GCF_018294505.1. Taxonomy (NCBI): domain Eukaryota; kingdom Viridiplantae; phylum Streptophyta; class Magnoliopsida; order Poales; family Poaceae; genus Triticum; species Triticum aestivum. The sequence continues at coordinate 389,430,430 of NC_057797.1, read as the reverse complement.
CCACATACATCTGTATGTATGATTTCCAACAAATCTGTTGCTCTCTCCATAGATCCGGAGAACGGTGTTTTGGTCATCTTGCCCATGAGGCACGGTTCGCAAGTACCAAGTGATTCATAATCAAGTGATTCCAGAAGTCCATCAGTATGGAGTTTCTTCATGCGTTTTACACCGATATGACCTAAACGGCAGTGCCACAAATATGTTGCACTATCATTATCAACTCTGCATCTTTTGGCTTCAACATTATGAATATGTGTATCACTACTATCGAGATTTAATAAAAATAGACCACTCTTCAAGGGTGCATGACCATAAAAGATATTACTCATATAAATAGAACAACCATTATTCTCTGATTTAAATGAATAACCGTCTCGCATCAAACAAGATCCAGATATAATGTTCATGCTCAACGCAGGCACCAAATAACAATTATTCAGGTCTAAAACTAATCCCGATGGTAGATGTAGAGGTAGCGTGCCGACCGTGATCACATCGACTTTGGAACCATTTCCCACGCGCATCGTCACCTCGTTCTTAGCTAATCTTCGCTTAATCCGTAGTCCCTGTTTCGAGTTGCAAATGTTAGCAACAGAACCAGTATCAAATACCCAGGTGCTACTGCGAGCATTAGTAAGGTACACATCAATAACATGTATATCACATATACCTTTGTTCACTTTGCCATCCTTCTTATCCGCCAAATACTTGGGGCAGTTCCGCTTCTAGTGTCCAGTCTGCTTGCAGTAGAAGCACTCAGTTTCAGGCTTAGGTCCAGACTTGGGTTTCTTCACTTGAGCAGCAACTTGTTTGCCGTTCCTTTTGAAGTTCCCCTTCTTCTTCCCATTGCCCCTTTTCTTGAAACCAGTGGTCTTGTTGACCATCAACACTTGATGCTCCTTTTTGATTTCTACCTCCGCGGCTTTCAGCATCGCGAAGAGCTCGGGAATAGTCTTGTTCATCCCTTGCATATTATAGTTCATCACAAAGCTCTTGTAGCTTGGTGGCAGTGATTGGAGAATTCTGTCAATGACGCTATCATCCGGAAGATTAACTCCCAGTTGAATCAAGTGATTATTATACCCAGACATTTTGAGTATATGCTCACTGACAGAACTATTCTCCTCCATCTTGCAGCTGTAGAACTTATTGAAGACTTCATATCTCTCAATCCGGGCATTTGCTTGAAATATTAACTTCAACTCCTGGAACATCTCATATGCCCCATGACGTTCAAAACGTCGTTGAAGACCCGGTTCTAAGCCGTAAAGCATGGCACACTGAACTATAGAGTAGTCATCAGCTTTGCTCTGCCAGACGTTCTTAACGTCGTCAGTTGCATCAGCAGCAGGCCTGGCACCCAGCGGTGCTTCCAGGACGTAACTCTTCTGTGCAGCAATGAGAATAATCCTCAGGTTACGGACCCAGTCCGTGTAATTGCTACCATCATCTTTCAACTTTGTTTTCTCAAGGAACGCATTAAAATTCAACGGAACAATAGCACGAGCCATCTATCTACATACAAACATAGACAAGCAAAATACTATCAGGTACTAAGTTCATGATAAATTTAAGTTCAATTAATCATATTACTAAAGAACTCCCACTTAGACAGACATCTCTCTAGTCATCTAAGTGATTACGTGATCCAAATCAACTAAACCATGTCCGATCATCACGTGAGATGGAGTAGTTTCAATGGTGAACATCTCTATGTTTATCATATCTACTATATGATTCACGCTCGACCTTTCGGTCCCCGTGTTCCGAGGCCATATCTGTATATGCTAGGCTCGTCAAGTATAACCTGAGTATTCCGCGTGTGCAACTGTTCTGCACCCGTTGTATTTGAACATAGAGCCTATCACACCCGATCATCACGTGGTGTCTCAGCACGAAGAACTTTTGCAACGGTGCATACTCAGGGAGAACACTTCTTGATAATTAGCGAGAGATCATCTTAAAATGCTACCGTCAAACAAAGCAAGATAAGATGCAAAAAGGATAAACATCACAAGCAATCAATATAAGTGATATGATATGGCCATCATCATCTTGTGCTTGTGATCTCCATCTTCGAAGCACCGTCGTGTTCACCATCGTCACCGGCGCGACACCTTGATCTCCATCGTAGCATCGTTGTCGTTACGCCATCTATTGCTTCTACGACTATCGCTACCGCTTAGAGATAAAGTAAAGCAATTACAGGGCGTTTGCATTTCATACAATAAAGCGACAACCATATGGCTCCTGCCAGTTGCCGATAACTTCGGTTACAAAACATGATCATCTCATACAATAAAATATAGCATCATGTCTTGGCCATATCACATCACAACATGCCCTGCAAAAACAAGTTAGACGTCCTCTACTTTGTTGTTGCAAATTTTACGTGGCTGCTACAGGCTTAAGCAAGAACCAATCTCACCTACGCATCAAAACCACAACGATAGTTTGTCAAATAGACTCCGTTTTAACCTTCACAAGGACCGGGCGTAGCCACACTCGGTTCAACTAAAGTGAGAGAGACAGACACCCGCCAGCCACCTTTAAGCACGAGTGCTCGTAACGGTGAAACCAGTCTCGCGTAAGCGTACGCGTAATGTCGGTCCGGGCCGCTTCATCTCACAATACCGCTAAACCAAAGTATGACATGCTGGTAGGCAGTATGACTTATATCGTCCACAACTCACTTGTGTTCTACCCGTGCATATAACATCAACGCATAAAACCTAGGCTCGGATGCCACTGTAGGGAACGTAGTAATTTCAAAAAATTTCCTACGCACATGCAAGATCATGGTGATGATATAGCAACGAGGGGAGAGTGTTGTCTACGTACCCTCGTAGACCGAAGCGGAAGCGTTGACGCAACGTAGAGGAAGTAGTCGTACGTCCTCCGGTTCAACCGACCCAAGTACCGTTAATCCGGCACCTCCGAGTTCTTGACACGCGTACAACTCGATGACGCACCCTCGATCTCCGATCCAGCAGAGGCGCCGAGGGGGAGTTCCGTCAGCACGACGGCGTGGTGACGATCTTGATGTTCTCCTGTTGCAGGGCTTCGCCTAAGCACTGCTACAATATGACCGAGGTGTAATATCGTGGAGGGGGGCACCGCACACGGCTAAGGAACGATCAATGATCAACTTGTGTGTTCTAGGGTGCCCCCCTACCTCCGTATATAAAGGAGGGAGGGAGGAGGTGGCCGGCCCTAGGGGGGGCGCGCCATGAGGAGGGGGAAACCTACTCCAAGTAGGTTTCCCTCTCTTTTCCTTATCTTATTTGGAGGGGGAAGGAAAGAGTACTAGTATTAGGAAGTAGTACTAGTAGTAGTAATAGGAAGAGGGGGAAGGAGAAAGGAAAGGGGGGGCCGGCCCCCCTCCCCAATTCGGATTGGGCTTGGGGGGGCGCGCCCCCCTCCCTTGCTCCTTCTCTCTTCTTCCTACATGGGCCCAATAAGGCCCATATACCTCCCGGGGGGTTCCGGTAACCTCCCGGGGCTCCAAACTTCTCCGGAACCTTTTCCAGTGTCCAAATATATTCGTCCAATATATCAATCTTTATGTCTCGACCATTTCGAGACTCCTCGTCATGTCCGCAATCATATCCGGGACTCCGAACAACCTTCGGTACATCAAAATACATAAACTCATAATATAACTGTCATCGAAACCTTAAGCGTGCGGACCCTACGGTTCGAGAACGATGTAGACATGACTGAGACACATCTCTGATCAATAACCAATAGCGGGACCTGGATGCCCATATTGGTTCCTACATATTCTACGAAGATCTTTATCGGTCAAACCGCATAACAACATACGTTGTTCCCTTTGTCATCGGTATGTTACTTGTCCGAGATTCGATCGTCGGTATCCAATACCTAGTTCAATCTCGTTATCGACAAGTCTCTTTACTCGTTCTGTAATACTTAATCTTATAACTAACTCATTAGTTACATGCTTGCAAGGCTTAGGTGATGAGCATTGCCGAGAGGGCCCAGAGATACCTCTCCGACAATCGGAGTGACAAAACCTAATCTCGAATTATGCTAACTCAACATGTACCTTCGGAGACACCTGTAGTACTCCTTTATAATCACCCAGTTACGTTGTGACGTTTGGTAGTACCCAAAATGTTCCTCCGGTAAACGGGAGTTACACAATTCTCATAGTTACAGGAACATGTATAAGTCATGAAGGAAGCAATAGCAGAATACTAAACGATCAAGTGCTAAGCTAACGGGATGGGTCATGTCAATCACCTCATTCTCCTAATGATGTGATACCATTAATCAAATGACACCACATGTCAATGGTTAGGAAACATAACCATCTTTGATTAATGAGCTAGTCAAGTAGAGGCATACTAGTGACTATATGTTTGTCTATGTATTCACACATGTATCACGTTTCCGGTTAATACAATTCTAGCATGAATAATAAACATTTATCATGAAATGAGGAAATAAATAATAACTTTATTATTGCCTCTAGGGCATATTTCCTTCAGTGCCGTCGTAGCGCGGAGGCAGGTCAGGCTTGAACTTGCCGGGCCAGACAACGCTGCGCAGCTCGGGGGTGAAGGCGCGGCAACCCGCCGTGGTCACTAGAGCCCGTGATGGAGGTGGAGCCTGGTCTTAGTACCCATGCGCCACCGCCACAGGCGGCACGCAATCTTGACGTGGTGGTGCGGGGAGTGCAGGAGCATCTTCTTGCGGTCGTGGGATTTCCTGGCAGCTACCTTCTTCACGCGCGGGCGCCTTGTGCGGTGGGTCGCGTCACGGGGCCGCGCCTCTTGGTGCAAGGGTGACGTCCTGATGTGGAGGTGGCAGAGGGGTTCCATGGGCTACGTCGCCCGCAGCAGGGGGCGGACGAGGCAACGCAAGAGACGACGTGGGAGAGCCCCCAGCGGCGCTGATGAGCTCGACGATGCGGTCCAGCCAGTCTTCGTAGAGGTCGTCGACGGGGCGGTAATGCAGGAGCTCGCGCGCCATGAGCAGCGCGGCCTGCGCGTCCACGAGTGTGCGACAAGCGTGGGATGATGAGCTGGCCGGAGTCAGCGACGGGGTGGCGGTGCGTCCGTCCCGCCACATAGAGGGGTGTAACAACGAAGCTTGCTACTCGTTTCTCGCCGGGCCGGGGGCGGCGTTGGCAGCGGGTGATGGAGAGCGATGGGGAGGTCTGCTGATGGGCGCCGTCTAGGCGACGCGAGCGGCAAGGGCGGCCCGCGCCTCAGCACGGGCCCGACGAGCGTCAGCCCTGGATGCGGCGAAGTAGTGGTGCGTCGATCGATGGAAGAAAGGCTTCAGCGCACCCCTACCTGGCGCCAAATGTCAGATTACGGGTTCCGGCAAACCTTTGTGAGGTTCGAACTCTGGGCTGCACACGAAGAACACTCTCTTCCTAGCTCGCTCGCTCAACGATACCATGACCTAAATCCACGAACCCAAAGAACAAGAGACACGGGGGTTTATACTGGTTCGGGCCACCTTGCGGTGTAATACCCTACTCCAGTGTGTGGTGGATTGCCTCGAGGGGCTGAGGATGAACTAGTACAGTGGGTGAACAACCTCAGGAGGTGAGGTGTTCTTGGGCTTGATGAGCTGATGTGTGTGAGGATGATCTCAATCCCCCCACTACGGTGATGGCTAGGTCCTATTTATACTGGCCTTGGTCCTCTTTCCAAATGTTAGGCGGGAAGTGATCCCACAATGGCCAAGTTTGAAGGGGGACAACTAGTACAACTTATCCTGACAAAAGGTGGTCTTCGCCTGCCAAAGGCTCTGGTCGTGATGTTGTTGTGGGCTCCGTGATGACCTCCGTCCTGGCGGTCTTGGTCTTGTTGCACCGATATGGAAACCTTTGCGTGATGTCTCGGGACCCCGCGCCTGCGCTTTCCTCCTTAGCACCAAAGAGGAAACTAGTACACTGCGCCTGCCTGGCCTTGGTCGTCATGGCTCACATCACGTGAGCCTCGCGAGATGCCCCTTGCATAGATATCTCTGCTCCTCGGGAGCCGGCCTAGTGAGGCCACCCCCAGGAAGGTCTTGGTGTCGTCCGCCTCGTGAGGATTGGCCCCCGCGAGGGTCTTGGGTGGTTGCTGCTGAAGCTGGGCTATACCAGGTTGTTGGTGGAGCCACGCTTTGGGCCGCAGGCAGGCAAGTCTGGGCACCCCTAGTCCCAGAACACCGACAGAAGGGGCGACAGTAGAACCGATGAAAAGAGCTTGGAAGTAAGATGTGGCGGAATAGATGTCGTTCGTAGTCCATCGCGAGATGATTTGGTTGGGGTCGTTGGAGAGGGTAACCCTTTGTATCATGCGCTAGCCGTTCACATATTCAACCATGGTCACCACGCCCAGTGCGCCGTGGATGTCGGAGATCTAGGCGCAGTCCCGAATGGCCTCGTAAACAAGTCTAGTGCGTCGTCGTCGTTGGGGAACAAGCATAGTGAGGGAAGGTGCGATCTCTGAGATCGAGCGTCCCTCAAGCCACGGGTCGGTCCAGAAGCGGCACTGCTTGCCATCGCCCAAGATCCATGAGGTAGAGGCATGGAAGATCCGCTGCACCTCTGGATCACAGGGGATGCGCAAGTGGCATCAGGGTCTGGTAGGGTTGGTCGCCTGAAGCCAGAGCCACCTGGTGCGAAGCGTGATCCCACATCACCGAAGATCACGAATCATGAGTCCACAAAACTGCAGGGGGCGACAAACCGGGGCCCAATTAAGAAAGCAATGCCTAGCCTTGGCATCCTTGCGCCCTTGCCATATTAAGTCACATATAATACACGTGATCAGCTTGAGGGTGGTGGGGTTTAGGGCCATCGCGATCAAGATGTGAACAGGCATAGCGGAGAGCACATGCTAAACCAGTGTGAAGCGCTCCCCGCGAGAAAGGAGAGAGGCTTTCCAGGTAGCAAGCTTGCTCACTAACCGGTCGACTAATGGCATCAGAGAGGCAGAGGAAATTTTTCGAACCGAGAGCGGCAACCCGAGGTACATGATCGGGAAGGCAGAAACCGGGCAGTTGAACTACATGCCAACCTCGGTGTCAACCTCAGGCATGCACTAGGTCGGGGTTGCCGAGCATTTGAGGAAGTTGGCGCGAAGACTAGACACATGGCCAAAGGTTTCCAGTAGCTCGCGGACGACGTGCAGCTCGCCCCGGTGGGGGTGGCAGAAGAGGACCACATCATCCATGAAGAGCGAGATGAAGGAAATATGCCCTAGTGGCAATAATTAATTTGTTATTTTGTATTTCCTTGATAAAGGTTTATTATTCATGATAGAATTATATTGATCGGAAACTTAAATACATGTGTGAATACATAAGCAAATACCGTGTCCCTAGTAAGCCTCTACTAGACTAACTCGTTGATCAAAGATGGCTAAGTTTTCCTAACCATAGACATGTGTTGTCATTTGATAACGGGGTCACATCATTAGGAGAATGATGTGATGGACAAGACCCATCCTTTAGCTTAGCATATTGATCATTCAGTTTATTGATATTGCTTTCTTAATGTCAAATACAATTCGAATGGGCATCTAGGTTCCACTATTGGTTATTGACCGGAGAGGTGCCTCAGTCATGTCTACATAGTCCTCGAACCCATAGGGTCCGCACACTTAACGTTCGTTGACGATATAGTGTTATATGAGTTATATGTTTTGGTGACCGAATATTGTTCAAAGCCCCAGATGAGATCACAGACATGCCGAATAGCTCCGGATTGGTCCGGAGGTAAATATTGATATATAGGACGATGATATTTGGACACCGGAAGAGTTTCGGGATGTATCGGGTAGAAATCGGGTCACCGGAAGGGGTTCTGGACACCCCTGGAGGTTAATGGGCCAAAGGGGGAACACACCAGCCCACAAGGGGCTGGCGCGCCCCTCCTAGTCCACGGCCCTTGGCGAGAGAAGGAAAGTGGGGAGTCGGCCTCCCCCTTCCTTTCCTCTCCACCCTTTCCTTTCCCCTCCGGCAAATATGGTAAGGAGGCGCCACTTGGGAAGGACCCCAAGTAGGATTCGGCCTACTTGGGGCGGCTCCTTGGCTGCTCCTCCCTCCCCTCACCTATATATATGTGGGAGGGGGTCTCCACACAAAACCGACGACAATTTCTTAGCCGTGTGCGGCGCTCCCCTCCACGAGTTTACTCCATCGGTCATATTTTCGTAGTGCTTAGGCGAAGCACTGCGGAGATAGCATCACCGTCATCATGCCGTCGTGTTGCCGGAACTCATCCACTACTTCACCGTCATGCTGGATCAAGAAGGCGAGGTCGTCACCGAGCTAAACGTGTGCTAAACACGGAGGTGCCGGGCATTCGGTACTCGATCGGTTGGATCGCGAAGAAGTTCGACTAAATCAACTGCGTTACTAAACGCTTCCGCTTACGGTCTACGAGGGTACATAGACACACTCTTCCCTATCGTTGCTATGCATCTCATCAATAGATCTTGCGTGTGCATAGATTTTTTTCCCTGCAATGTTTCCCAGCACGAGATGCTAGCGGCAGCATGGCGAGCGTGAGCCGGTGATGAATTCCGCAGTTGACGGTGTCGACATTCTGGGAATGGGGGTACCCAGATCTGCCTGCCTGCGGCCCATGGCGTGGCCCCCTTGACGGCCTGATACAGCCCAGTGGCAAGACCTCCAAGACAAGACCCTCACGAGGCAGACGATGCTAAGACCTCCCAATGGGGGCGGCCTCCCCAGGTTGCCTCCCGAAGAGTGGAGATTTCTATGCATTTACCCAGCCTCACGAGGTTGCGATGATGTAAGCCATGAGGACTAAGGCCAGGCGGGCGCCAGCGGGTGCAAAGGAGACAGTTTCCCTTTTGGTACTAAGGGAGCAAGGACGAGCGTGGCTTCCAGAGGAATCCCCCAAAGGTTTCCATTTCAGTGCAACAAGACCAAGACCACGAGCTCGGCAGGACGGACGTCACCGTCGAGCCCACCGCAATGTCATGACCAAAAGCTTTGCAGGCGAAGACCATCTTTTGTCAGAATTAGATGTACTTCTTGTCCCCTTTCGAATTGGCCACTATGGTATCCCTTCCCGCCTAAGTTTTAAGGGAAGAGGACCAAGGCCACTATAAATATAGGTTAGCCACCACCATAGGTGGGGAGATCCTTTCCACCCTCACCGCTATGGCCCTCGCGTGGTTGTTCATCCACTGTACTTGTTCATCCTCATCCCCTCGCGAGGCTAATCCACCACAAAGCAGGAGTAGGGTTTTAAACCGCAAGGTGGCACGAACCTAGGTAAACTGTTGTGTCCGTCTTCTTCCCCGCTAGAGCGCGTACCGACGAGTCTAGGCTGTAGGGCGACGAGCTTGAGACTTGAGAGGTTGAGATCTTCTCACACACGCCAGAGTTCGGACCTTCTTGGGTCTGCGGAGCCCTAAATCCGACAGACGGCATGCAACAGCAGGGAGCTGAGGGTGTCGATGATGATGTCAAACATCATAGGAGATATCGGGTTGCCCTGGCGCAGGCCGTAGCCGTGGGTGATCGGCAGTCCCGGGTTGCCGTTCACCAGAATGCGCATGGAGGCAGTGGCAAGCAGTATAGATGCCCATTCACACCATCGGAGACCTAACCCAAGGTGGCGTAGTGTCTCGAGAAGAAAGGGCGGGAGATAGAGTCAAAGGCGCGCGCAATGTCAAGCTCGAGGAGGACGCAGGGCCTTTAATTAAGTTGTGTAGAAGGCACGCGGTTTCATGGATAATCCGTGTTAATCTCTAATATCTATATAGGTATATGGTAAGTGGTGATAAGTTTAGTACCATACTGGTAGTGTTACTCCTTTATAATGGTTGCTCTATCACATGTCGTTGGGAGCTTAGAAAGAGGAGTTGTGCACGTGCGCTCCTCCTCCACCGCCCGCCTCGTCACGACGCGCGCATCGTGGGTTGTGAGAATGAAGTGTTACTCCTTTATAATGGATGCTCTATCACATGTCATTGCGAGCTTAGAAAGAGGAGTTGTACACGCGCGCTCGTCCTCCACCGCCCGCCTCGTCACGACACGCGCACCGCGGGTTGCGAGAATGAGCCGAGCCGAGCTCACACCTATGCGTTGTACGTGGACTCGGTCGTGGGCTTCGGCCGAGGCCCACATACCCCACAACCTATATATTGAAGGAGTTGGTCAGTGCAACTGATAAACACTCACTCCTTGCGCAACCCTAGCCGTCATCTACTGTTTCTCTCACTTGCTGCTTCCGGCGATCCCATCATGACGAGTGCATGCATGGTTGGTCGGGAGAGTAGGTGCCTCCAGAACCCCATGCTTCAAGATCATGCCCGGGAGAAGGGTTGGGGAGCGTCTTGGCGCGACTACTCCCGATCCGTCCCCGTCTCCGTCTTCATCCTTTGCTTCGACTACTTGCCCTGCATCGACTCCGTGGCTGACGATGAAGTCGCCAAGAAGAAGGCCGCGGACGACGCCAGGGTTGCTGCTATCACTGCTCTGTTGGCCTGGCCAACCGGAGGGTAAGATTTGTTCATATCCTATTTTCTCGTTAATGTGCTAGCCGTATATACTATGTTCATAGATGTTTCCATTCTATGTATTGTACGTGTTCACATGGTTAAGTATCAGCATGAGTTTCATACTATGATTGCCATGTTTATTATCTACTCATGGATTAGATTAATCAAAAATTCTAATATTTCCAATAATCCAAAAATCTTATTTTAGGCACTTTTTGATTTAGGCTTTGCCGGTACTCTAAAACCGGAAAAGTTTACCGGAATGTATTTTAAGTGTTGGCAGACGAGGTCTACATTGTGGCTCACAACTATGAACGTGTTCTGGCTCGATATTGTGGATCTCGTAGGAAGATTTCTCTTGAACAGGAGAAGGCATTCAGGGAGGCCATCACTGTCTTTGTGGGAGCCGTTCATAGTATGATTGAAAACAAGTTGGTTGACGCATATCTCCATATTCGTGTTGCCCCCACGGGCGTAATACATTGGCAAGGTTTTAAAAGGTTTAAAAGGGAGCGTATGTTTTCTCTCAAATGTCAGATAACATGATGCTTATAAGAAATCAATGTCCTAGGACAATTGATAAGCATGAACAAATGAGAAGATTATTGAATCTTTCATGAATGTTATGATATGTATAAAGCCAAAAAGTTTTATTTACTAAATATTAGTAGTAGGTACCAAAGTGATCCTGGATTGGCTTACTAGGTGACTATTAATATAATCTAAGTACCTCAGAAGGACAAAAGAATTTGTCTATAGAGGAGATGAAGAAGTCTGTTGTAAAAGGTTACACAAACACCAGCTTCATGACTGATATAAGTTATATTGGGCTATGACTATTTAGAATAGTTTTCAATCTTCAACAATATTGTGGATTCTATAATGTAAGGAGAATATGTTAAAAACATTAAGATGATTTAAAGTTGTCTGAATCAAGAAGTGTCTTCATACAATCGGTGTAATCCCGAGTGTGATAAAACCAATAATAATATATTGTGAATATATCTAATCAAGGAGTGTCTTGATATAATTGGTGTAATCACAAGTGTGTTAAATCAATTACACTATATTATGAATATAGTTAATCAAGAAGTGTCTTGATATAATTGATGTAATCACAAAGTTTAATGAAACCAATAACACTGTATTATGAATATAGTTAATCAAGAGGTATCTTGATATAGTTGGTGTGATCCTAGGTGCAATGAAACCAATGACACTATAATATGAATAATAGTGTCAATCCTCAAAGCATAAGGAATCAAGATCAGACATGACTAACACAAATATTACGTGGTTTTGATGTGTCAAAACCAATGATGAAAGGCTCTACCACAAGCAAAGCATGAGAAACACCAGATAAGTCATAGGTGTTAAAAGGAACCATGCAACTAGATTATTGACTCTAGTGCGAGTGGGAGACTATTAGAAATATGCCCTAGAGGCAATAATATTGTATTATTATATTTCCATTTTCATAACTAAGATTTTATATATTCTACTATAACGCTATGATACTGGAATATGTGATTTAGTGCAAAACTCATATGCACTTGTGGAATGATAAACATTAAAAGAATAGGTTCCCGATCTTACCTCTAGGACTGGCTCAAGTATTGTTGATGATCATGTTTCCCGGATCTTAGGGTATTGTTAAGTGTAACGATAGTCCTAAAAACAACAGTGAGAGTATGATGCTAGAAGAACGATCATATTGAATTGACCCAATCTTGTTTGTTATACTTTGAGATAATATCATCTGAAATCAATTGTTATAACACAGAGTGTTAGCATGTGTTTTAGTTCCTCATACCATGAGAGCATGGTGGTGACTTCCTACCATATTTTGGACTTTGGGGTTGCTCAAACGTCATCAGTAACACAGTGATCATAACGACAACTTATGGATTCACTAGAAAGTTTGACAAGGGACTAGATAGCTCAAGAGTGGGATTTGATCCTCCGATGATGGAGAGATATTCTTAGGGGCCTCTCGGTGTGATGTCATCTATCATCGTCTAGTCAGACATAGGTGACTACACCACAGGGATGCCGAAACACATCAACGAGAAAGAAGAACAATACCAGTAGTGAGGATGACGTTATATGAGCATATGCATGACTCACGAGGATACCAATGCATCCCAGGTGTTGTAAAGTATCATGAAGCAAAGAGAACATCAGATGATAATGAAAGGTTCACTCGAGTGTCATTCATGCAATCATAGGGATCGATACGGACGCCCACGGTTCCGCTATCAGTCATTGAACGAAGGGGTTTCATTCATGTCTATGATTTACCGAACCTACGGGGTCACAAGCTTAGGGTAATCAAAATCTGTTGAGTGTTAGTAGGATGAGAGTATCGATGATTTATTTATGGAATTGTTTCATTAATATTTGAAATAGTTCTGGGAGGAACCAGAAGTGTTTCGGGGTCACCAGAAGGGTTTCGAAGTTTATTGGGAAATAACGGGTAATACCGATAATTAATATATAGGTGGAAAATGTTTCCGGTGATGTTAAATTATATATAAAAGGGTCTAGTAATTATTAGAAGTCTTTTATATTAAATGAAATATCAATGGGCCTTAAAAGGCCAAGAGGTGGAAGGCAACTTGGGCCATAAGGGCCCAAGTGGAGGAGGTGCCCCCTTTCCTTGTTGGGGGGGGGGGGGGGGGGAATCCTGCTAGGGGAGCCCCCTTTGGCCGGCGGACCAAGGAGGCTTTCCCTCCTTGGTGGCTGCCTCTGCCTCCCCCTCTAACCTATATATACTTGAGGTATTGGCCAGAATTGAATACATAAGTTTTGGAGACTCATCTAGTTTATCTAGTTCTAGTTGGTCCTAGCTGATAAATTAGAGCTATACCTAGTTACTCTAATCCTCATAACTAGAAGTCCACTATGGTTCTAATCTCTCTCTCTAATTCCCTGGTGACGATTAGCTCTGGACGGCAAAGCGCTGCTGAATCGTGAAGACCGTACGCTTGCAACCAAGTAGAGAAGCCATCATTTCGGTCTTCCGTTTGAGGGATCGTTCAAGGGCGGTTTGTGGGATCATCATCAATGGTTCGAGGGACTCTAAGTACGATCAACACCGACTCGCCTATTTTCGCTGCACTCTACAGTCGGTAACGATGATTGATCCAAACCCTATATGCATCTTCATATTGTTCCTGGGCGATCGTAGGGCGAATCTTTTGTTTTCTACTATGTTTCCCGACACCATGCGTGTTTGCAAGCAAAGCAACCTCACAATCCTCATAAGCTTGCGAAGGAGAGACACTTGGCACCACTAGAGTTCATACATTCATATCTCTGTGAGATGAATGGTGTGTTGACTAAAGGTGGAAAGAAATATTCATGAAATTGATTGATGATTCAACTATAATATGCTATGTGTATTTGTTAAATACGAAGGATGGGAGTCTACACTACTTTAAAATCTACAAGGCAGAAGTTGAGAACCAACTTGAAAAGAGAATAAATCAAGTCCGATCTGATCGTGGTGGAGAGTACTTTTCTAATGCGTTTGATTTATTCTTTGTGTAACATGGTATTATTCAAGAGCAGACGCCTCCCTATTCACCCCATTCAAACATGGTTGCCAAACATAAAAACACTACTCTAACAGACTTGGTTAACGCCATGTTAGATACATCAGGTTTATCTAAGGCATGGCGGGGGAAAGTTGTACTGACATCATGTAATGTCTTGAATAAAGTTCCCATGAATGATAATGAGGCTACTCCCTACGAGCAATGAGAAAAGATAAGAACTGCACTCTCCTACTTGCGCACTTGGGGCTGTTTGGAGAAATTCAACGTACCGATAACCAACAAGCGTTTTTCCGGGCTATGCCAAGCGTAGCATTGGCTATATATTTCTAGTGGTGAAATCTGATGTACACGACGTGAAGATCGGTACGATCATGGAGTCTAAAGATGCTACATTCTTTGAGGATATTTTCCCCATGAGAGATATGCAAAGCACTTCTAGACTGGAATCTGACGAGACTCCTGAACTTGCCATTTTGATGAAATATTATGAGCTCAAAAGTGAAGAAAGTTCCATGGAGGATGATGAAGAAGCTCCTGTTAGGAGAAAGAGACAGATGACTGCAAACTCTTTTGGTGATGATTTCCTCGTGTACCTCGTGGATGACACTCCCAGTTCTATTTAAGAAGCTTATACATCACCGAATGCTAACTACTGGAAGGATGCGGTATGTAGCGAGATGCATTCCATCTTGGCTAACAGGACATGAGAAATCATTGATTGTCCTTGTGGTTGCCAAAGATTCAGATGTAAGTCGGTGTTCAAAAAGAAGCTTAGGCCTAATGGTATTGTTGAGACATACAAGGCTAGGCTTATGTCCAAGGGTTATGCTCGGAAAGAAAAAAAGATATCTTTGATACTTACTCACCTGTGGCTAGACTGACAACCATTCGAGTATTACTATTGTTGACTGCCTCGCATGGTCTTCTCGTTCATTAGATGGATGTTAATAAAAATTTCCTCAACGGAGAGTTAGACGAGAAAAATTTACTTGAAACAACCAGATGCCTTTGTAGTAAATGGTTGGTAAAGGGAAGGTGTGCAAGTTATTGAAATTTTTGTATGGCCTGAAACAAGCGCCTAAGCAATGACATGGTAAGTTTAGTCAAACTTTGACATCTGTTGGCTTTGTTGTTAACGAAGCTGACAAATATGTATACTATTACCTTGGTGGGGGTGAAGGAGTTATATTGTGTCTATATGTCGATGACATACTAATATTTGGGACCCACCTCAAAGTAATTGAGGAGATTAAGACTTTTCTATCTCATAACTTTGAGATGAAAGATCTTGATGTGGCTGGTGTTATCTTTAACATCAAACTACTGAGAGATAATGAGGTTGGGACTATACTTCTGCAAACCCACTATGTTGAGAAGATTTTGAGCCATTTTAGATATTCGGACTACAAACCTTCTGCAACACTATATGATCCTAGCACGCGGATTCGAAAGTTCGAAGGCACAGCTATAGATCAATTAAGATACTCTCAAGTGATCGGTTCACTCATGTACCTAGCTTGTGCTACTCAGCCCGACATCTCATTTGTTGTGTGTAAACTGAGTCGTTTTGTTTCCAATCCAGGAGATGTGCATTGTGAAGGAAATATGCCCTAGAGGCAATAATAAAGTTATTATTTATTTCCTCATTTCATGATAAATGTTTATTATTCATGCTAGAATTGTATTAACCGGAAACATGATACATGTGTGAATACATAGACAAACATATTGTCACTAGTATGCCTCTACTTGACTAGCTCATTAATCAAAGATGGTTATGTTTCCTAACCATTTACATGTGTTGTCATTTGATTAATGGGATCACATCATTAGGAGAATGAGGTGATTGACATGACCCATCCCGTTAGCTTAGCACTTGATCGTTTAGTATTCTGCTATTGCTTCCTTCATGACTTATACATGTTCCTGTAACTATGAGAATTGTGTAACTCCCGTTTACCGGAGGAACATTTTGGGTACTACCAAACGTCACAACGTAACTGGGTGATTATAAAGGAGTACTATAGGTGTCTCCGAAGGTACATGTTGAGTTAGCATAATTCGAGATTAGGTTTTGTCACTCCGATTGTCGAAGAGGTATCTCTGGGCCCTCTCGGCAATGCTCATCACCTAAGCCTTGCAAGCATGTAACTAATGAGTTAGTTATAAGATGAAGTATTACAGAACGAGTAAAGAGACTTGTCGATAACGAGATTGAACTAGGTATTGGATACCGACGATCGAATCTCGGACAAGTAACATACCGATGACAAAGGGAACAACGTATGTTGTTATGCGGTTTGACCGATAAAGATCTTCGTAGAATATGTAGGAACCAATATGGGCATCCAGGTCCCGCTATTGGTTATTGACCAGAGATGTGTCTCAGTCATGTCTACATCATTCTCGAACCGTAGGGTCCGCACGCTTAAGGTTTCGATAACAGTTATATTATGAGTTTATGTATTTTGATGTACCAAAGGTTGTTCGGAGTCCCGGATATGATTGCGGACATGACGAGGAGTCTCGAAATGGTCGAGACATAAAGATTGATATATTGGACGGATATATTTCGACACCGGAAAAGGTTCCGGAGAAGTTTGGAGCCCCGGGAGGTTACCGGAACCCCCCGGGAGGTATATGAGCCTTATTGGGCCCATGTGGGAAGAAGAGAGAAGGAGCAAGGGAGGGGGGCGCGCCCCCCCAAGCCCAATCCGAATTGGGGAGGGGGGCCGGCCCCCCCTTTCCTTTCTCCTTCCCCCTCTTCCTATTACTACTACTAGTACTACTTCCTAATACTAGTACTCTTTCCTTCCCCCTCCAAATAAGATAAGGAAAAGAGAGGGAAACCTACTTGGAGTAGGTTTCCCCCTCCTCATGGCGCGCCCCCCCTAGGGCCGGCCACCTCCTCCCTCCCTCCTTTATATACGGAGGTAGGGGGGCACCCTAGAACACACAAGTTGATCATTGATTGTTCCTTAGCCGTGTGCGGTGCCCCCCTCCACGATATTACACCTCGGTCATATTGTAGCGGTGCTTAGGCGAAGCCCTGCAACAGGAGAACATCAAGATCGTCACCACGCCGTCGTGCTGACGGAACTCCCCCTCGGCGCCTCTGCTGGATCGGAGATCGAGGGTGCGTCATCGAGCTGTACGCGTGTCAAGAACTCGGAGGTGCCGGAGTAACGGTACTTGGATCGGTTGAACCGGAGGACGTATGACTACTTCCTCTATGTTGCGTCAACGCTTCCGCTTCGGTCTACGAGGGTACGTAGACAACACTCTCCCCTCGTTGCTATATCATCACCATGATCTTGCGTGTGCGTAGGAATTTTTTTTGAAATTACTATGTTCCCCAACACATTGGCATGCTATTGAGCGAGTCATGCATTATTTGCAAGGTATCGTGAACTTTGGAATTCACTATACTGGGTACCCGACGGTACTTGAGAGGTATAGCGATTTGAATTGGATATCTGATGTTGGTGAGATGAATGCCACAAGTGGATATGTGTTCACACTTGGTTGTCGTGCTATTTCCTGGAAGTCTTGCAAGCATACGATCTTAACGAGATCGACTATGGAAGTAGAACTCACAACGTTAGACACGTCGTGCATCGAAGAAGAATGACTTCGAGTGTTATTAATGGATTTGCTAGTGGTTGACTAGCCAGTCCCGGTTTTCCTTATGATCTGGGACAATTAGACATTGATTGTTCAGGCAAAGAGTTCAAAAGACAACATGCAATCCGCAAAAGCACATAAGAAGAAGATTGAAATCTGTCAGGCATTCAAGAAACTCTGGAGTAATAGCATTGGACTATCCAAACAGCTAAAAATCTGACATATCCCTTCACGAAAGCGCTATCACATATTGTGATAGAAAATGCATCGAGGGGGATGGGCATGATACCCACGTAAGCTGTCATGGGGGTAACCCAACCTATGTGATCGGAGATCCCGTGAATTAGGATCCGAGAAACTAATCCAACGATCAACTAAGGAGAGTATGCTTACAAACCCACTCCGTTGGAGATGCAATACTCTTGTAATCTGTAAGGCAAGTTGACTTTTGTCTTAATGTGTGTTCCAAAGCTTGTATAAGCAAGACACTATCCTACAAAGCATTTTTCGGAGGAATACACCTATGTGAGCCCGACTACTCGTCATAGTCTCTGACATAAGGTAATCTCTAGGAAGCTCATGAACAGGTCGGGAGTATGACTAATAAGCTCCACCCATGGGATTTAGCCTTTGACAGCCACGTATCATCTGACAATAGATGAAACTTCTGCATGCTAAAATGACAATTCAAGGCATAGTCCATTGTTTAGTTGTGAAGGAGTCTAATCCTGTTGCTCTAGGTGGAAGTTCAGTTTAACAGTCTCCACTTAAAATTCTGGTATATCAAAACATTGTTTGGAACAGATGACAAACGACTAATGTGCCTTGATGGTGGGGATTGTAGGATTATAGATGGGATTTTGCCCACATAAGACTATAATAATTGATTAATCTCTAAGGCCCATATAGATGCATGATAAGTGGTGGGAAGTTTTGTATCATACTGCTAGTGTAGTAAGAGTAAGACCTCTTTATAAGGGTTGCTCTACCACATGCCATTGGGAGCTTGGCAAGTGGAGTTGTACATGTGCTCCTTCTCCGCCGCCCACCTTGCCACACCACACCACGCCTCGTCACAGCTGCGCGTGCCACGAATTATGAGAATGAGCCGAGCCGAGCTCGCTTTATTTTTGTTGGTCAAGAATGGTTAATTAATCTCAGACTAATTAACGAGTCACTAACATGAGTGCCATTGTCCAAGACGTTGGACCACGAGCTGTTCGTGGACTCGGTCGTGGGCTTCAACCTAGGCCCACCTACCCTATATATTGGAGGAGTTGGCCAACACAGCTGATAAACACTCACTCCCTCCTTGCGCAACCCTAAATCCTCATCTATTGTTCCTCCACTGTGCTGCTTCCAGCGATACCTTCCCGACAACCATGTGCATGGTTGGTCGGAAGAGCATGTGACTCTAGAACCCCATCCTTTGAGATCCTGCCTGGTTGAAGGGTGATAAGATTTTTTGGGAGGGTTTCGGCGCGACTGCTCCCGATCCGTCCCCGTTTCTGTCTTTCTCTGCTTCGACTACTTCCCCTGCATCGACTTCATGGCCGCCGACGAAGTCGGCAAGAAGAAGGCCGTGGGAGACGCCGAGGCTGCTTCTGCCACCGCTCCGTTGGCCTGGCCAGCCGGAGGGTACAATTTGTTTATCCCCTATTTTCTCGTTAATGTGCTAGTCGTATATGATTTGTTCATAGATGTTTCGGTTCTATGTACGGTACATGTTCACATGCTTAGGCACCAATATGAGTTTTATACTGTGATTGCCATGTCTATTATCCACTCATGGATTAGATTAATCCAAAAAGTGCTAATATTTTCAGCAATCCACAAAACTTATTTTAGGCACTTTTCGATTTACGGCTTTGCCGCTATTATAAAACCAAAAAATATATTACCGGAACGTATTTTAAGCATTGACAGACGAGGACCACCGTGTGATTCACAGCTATAAGCGTGTTCTAGGTCGGTGTTGTGGATCCGATAGGAACGATTGCTCCCTCATACCCTCCTATTTTCTCGTTCGTGTGCTAACCGTATATGTTGTGTTCATAGATGTTTCGATTCTATGTATACTCACGTGCTTAGGTATCGGTATAAGTTTTATACTATGATTGTTATGTTAATTATCGACTCGTGGATTAGATTAACCGAAAAATATTAATATTTTCATCAAGATGTAGATGCAAATGCAG
Organism: Triticum aestivum; assembly: GCF_018294505.1. Lineage (NCBI taxonomy): Eukaryota > Viridiplantae > Streptophyta > Magnoliopsida > Poales > Poaceae > Triticum > Triticum aestivum. The sequence continues at coordinate 389,410,537 of NC_057797.1, read as the reverse complement.
ATGCAAACGCCGACCCTCTAATTACAGAAACAAGATGGATGACCACGGCCGACGAGATCTGTACTGTACTTGAAGCGGCATCTCTTGTTATTTCCTGGGGAGGGACCGTACAGAAGCTCTGTGCTACTCTGTCTAGTGTAACTGAAACATTAACACAACAGGGATCGACCAAGACAAACCATAGCCGAGACTTGCGCCTTGATTCCCTCGTCGTTCCAACACGTACGGCCGAACGTATACTTACTACTCTAATCATAATTCCATCACCATCCTGCGTGATGGGCATTTTAAAATACGCCGAGTACCTCTCAAATCATCTTCAGATGCACAGGGCACTGACAGGTGTTGCATTTCGGTGGAGCGCGTACGTGCACAGGTGCAGGCGCAGGTGCGTGCATCTCCCCTCCCTTCCCCCCTCACCTCGCCTCTCCTCGAGTTGATGAGATTTGAGAGAAGCCGACGAGCGGCCGTTCGGTGCTGCACGGGACAGCGGCCATGTGCTCTGCTAACGGCACTTGTTTAATCGCGATATATATCTGATGAAATGGTACTACTCTACTTCACTGTTTAATCAGGCGATGTAGAATCCCGGTCCAGAGTTGTATTCTAGCTAGCGGGATACGTTTCTTGTCGTCGTATCGTATGGTTGATTGGATCGTAGTAGCAACACGATCCCAAGAACATGCTCGGGTTGCACCTGCGCCTGGCCTTGATAATAATAATTTGGTCCAGAGTAATTGATCTCTCTTTTGTGTGTGATTATTATGGCCCTACTCAGGATTGGGTTCCAAACTGAATTCGGTGCGGCTGTCCAATACAATTTGATATTGATGTTATGGCACAATTTAGTAATGGTAGTATCTTAGTCGCATAGATTTACGTCATGGCATAAATAAATGGTGTTCTTTTTGTAAAATACCAATGTTTTTTGAAAATCCTAAAACAAATTTGGTAGATGCATCGGGTTGACATTTACTGCATAGGTTTCCCAAAAATGATAAGATAATTTGCTGCATGCATTATTTTAGACCCATATATCCAGGGAAGTCAGATTTTTAGGCACGACAAACCGAACATTTTTTCATGGCAAGTTATGTTCGTCGAGGATGACAAGTTTAGTTGGTGAGAATGACAAATCCGTCTCAGTTTATATTTTTGCCAAAAAATTGACGTGCTTACAAACTAAACTTGTCATCATCGCGCCAATATAAATTGCTATGAAAAACCTTTGATTTCCCATGTATAAAAATCAGACATTTAGCATTTCAGTTTTTATGGACTACACTAATGTAACAACCTGAATTTTGCTTTTTCTTTTCATTTAGGTTTTGCTTTGAATCTTGTTTGGAATGGCTTTCTTGGACTTAGCAAACTAAGAACCTAATCACTTTGGCTTGTACTAGTGGGCCCAAATCTCCAACACTCTTAACATTTTCAGCCCAAACACATTTCCGAAACTTTTCCTAAGTATATTCTTATGTGCTGTCAAAGCACTTGGGTTATGAAGCAACTACCTTTTCTATCACCCTAAAAATCCCCAATAAATTCTCACAATTTCTTTGGTTCAAACTAACACTAGAAATGCCACTAACGCACACAGAAACTTTTTCAAATGAGCACACCATCTTGGAATTGTTTTCTGGACCAAAACTACGTTTACACAGCAAGTACTCACTAACTTTGTGTAAATGGACTGAAACTTGTCACACACACTCACATTGGCATCTAAAAACACCACACCAAAGATCAGACCCAGGCCCCCCTACATTTTCCCTGCCACAACACAGACGCCTCCCTGCCAGAAAGAACTTAATTTGCACTAGTGATTAAAATTTATTAATTCATAACTGTGCTCCCACTCAAATCAATATCTCTTATAATTGATTTTAAGTCATTCAAGACCCTGATCTGATTCACTACCATTGATGTCGACATCACTGATGACATGAACTTCAACTGGTAGGCAAACCTTGGCCGATCATATTTCCATATGACTCTTGTTCATATTTCGATGCTTCGTGCTCCGAGCTCAGAACGATTCTGCCAGAACTTCAAGGCAACCTAGTGTTATATGCATACATGGTCTGACCATATACCGTCTTACACCACACAACCCATTTGTACTCATGTGGACATGACCTACTCCGGGATGCTACGTGTTATAGATGGTTGCAATACTGAGAAGAGCACCTTTTAACTTGATATTAACTGTGAGAGATCACCCTAATAATTGACTACTACGCAATCAAAGGGTGCAAGCAACAAAGGGATAAACATCTCAGGCAATTCATAATAGCATGATATGGTATAACCCTGGGCGTCGGGAACGTCTACATGGTCATCCGAGGTCTTCATGGAGGTTTCTTTGAAACATTGTCGTGGTGACAATTTTGAAAACTACTTCTGTGGTACTGGTTTTGTTCTCCTGCGCCTGGTGAAGCTCCGGGTCCTTCGTGTAACCTGTAGGCTATCTCTACATCTACTGTATTAAGGTGGCAATCCCGTGGCTCCAGCCATCATGTCGTGACGTGTAGGCAACTTAACATTAACATATAACCATCTCATACATAAACTCATTATAATGACGAAGGCTATACCACATCATATGCAGACCTGCAAAACCAAGTTAGATGTCCTCTAATCGGTTTGGCAAATTTTAATTACGTGGTTGCTAGGGTTTCCGGATAACACTAACTACTGATACGTCTCCGTCGTATCTACTTTTCCAAACACTTTTGCCCTTGTTTTGGACTCTAACTTGCATGATTTGAATGGAACTAACCCGGACTGACGCTGTTTTCAGCAGAATTACCATGGTGTTGTTTATGTGCAGAAACAAAAGTTTTTGGAATGACCTGAAACTTCACGGAACATTTTTTGGAAATAATAAAATATCTTTGCAAAAGATGAAGACCAGGGGGCCCACACCCTAGCCACGAGGGTGGGGGCGCGCCTGCCCCCCTGGGCGCGCCCACCTACCTCGTGGGCCCCCTGGAGCTCCTCCGACATCAACTCCAACTCTATATATTTGCTTTCGGGGAGAAAATAAATAAGAGAGAAGGATTCATTGCGTTTTACGGTACGGAGCCGCCGCCAAGCCCTAAAACCTCTCGGGAGAGCTGATCTGGAGTCCGTTCGGGGCTCCGGAGAGGGGGATTCGTCGCCGTCATTATCATGAACCATCCTCCATTACCAATTTCATGATGCTCACCGCCGTGCGTGAGTAATTCCATCGTAGGCTTGCTGGACGGTGATGAGTTGGATGAGATTTATCATGTAATCGAGTTAGTTTTGTTAGGGTTTGATCCCTAGTATCCACTATGTTCTGAGATTGATGTTCCTATGACTTTGCTATGCTTAATGCTTGTCACTAGGGCCCGAGTGCCATGATTTCAGATCTGAACCTATTATGTTTTCATCAATATATGAGAGTTCTTGATCCTATCTTGCAAGTCTATAGTCACCTACTATGTGTTATGTTCCGGCAACCCCGAAGTGATAATAATCGGGACCACTCCCGGTGATGACCGTAGTTTGAGGAGTTCATGTATTCACTATGTGTTAATGCTTTGATCCGGTACTGTATTAAAAGGAGGCCTTAATATCCCTTAGTTTCCAATAGGACCCCGCTGCCATGGGAGGGTAGGACAAAAGATGTCATGCAAGTTCTTTTCCATAAGCACGTATGACTATATTCGGAATACATGCCTACATTACATTGATGAATTGGAGCTTGTTCTATGTCACCCTATGTTATGACTGTTACATGATGAACCACATCCAGAATAATTCTCTATCACCGATCCATTGCCTACGAGCTTTTCATATATTTTTCTTCGCTTATTTACTTTTTCGTTGCTATTGCTATCATTAGTACAAAATACCAAAAATATTACTTTTGCTATCATTACCTTTTGCTACCGTTACCACTACTATCATATTACTTTGCTAATAAACACTTTGCTGCAGATATTAAGTTTCCAGGTGTGGTTGAATTGACAACTCAGCTGCTAATACTTGGGAATATTCTTTGGCTCCCCTTGTGTCGAATTAATAAATTTGGGTTAAATACTCTACCCTCGAAAACTGTTGCGATCCCCTATACTTGTGGGTTATCAAGACTATTTTCTGGCGCCGTTGCAGGGGAGCATAGCTCTATTCTTTGAGTCACTTGGGATTTATATCTGCTTATCATTATGAAGAACTTGAGAGATCCAAAAAGCAAGATTTATCCCTCAACTATGAGGGGAGGTAAGGAACTGCCATCTAGCTCTGCACTTGATTCATCTTCTGTTTTGAGTAAGCTTGCGACACCTAAACCTGCTTCTGCTATTCGTTCTAATATGTCGCATGTTATTGATGATGCCACTTCTGCTATGCATGATACTTATGATGAAACTACTTCTATGCTTGATACTACTATGCCACTTGGTGAATTTCTTGATGAACAACTTGCTAGGGTTAGAGAGAATGAAGTTATTGAAACTGATAATATTGATGAAAGTGATGATGAAGACTCTCCCCCTAATAAATATGAATCGCCTGTTATTCCTGAGGGTTATGTTTTGGAAAAAGAAGCTGCTTTAGCTATTTTAGCTTGCAAAGATAGATACGAGCTCAAGAGGTTATTAGCTAAATGGAAGCAGCAATCCCTTAATGCTAGAATGAAACCTGACTCTGCTTTTGCTATTTCACCTATCTGTGTTACTGATAAGGATTAGAATTCTCTGTTGATCCTGATATAATTACTTTGGTTGAATCTGATCCTTTTCATGGCTATGAATCTGAAACTGTTGTGGCACATCTTACTAAATTAAATGATATAGCCACCCTGTTCACTAATGATGAGAAATCTCTCTACCTTTATATCCTTAAAATATTTCCGTTCTCATGAAAGGGTGATGCTAAGATATGGTTTAATTCTTCGGATCCTGATTGTGTGCGTAGTCCCCAGGTTATGATTTATTACTTCTCTGCTAAATATTTCCCTGCTCATAAGAAACAAGATGCTTTGAGGGGTATATATAATTTTGTGCAAATTGAAGAAGAGAGTCTCCCACAAGCTTGGGGGAGGCTTCTCAAGTTACTTAATGCTTTGCCTGATCATCCTCTTAAGAAAAATGAAATACTTGATATCTTTTATAATGGACTAACCGATGCTTCCAAAGATTACCTGGATAGTTGTGCTGGTTCTGTTTTCAGGGAAAGAACACCGGATGAAGCTGAAATTCTATTGAATAATATGTTGACAAATGAAAATAATTGGACACTTCCTGAGCCAGCTCCTGAGCCTATTCCTAAACCAACTCCGAAGAAAAGAGGTGTTCTATTTCTCAGTTCTGAAGATATGCAAGAGGCAAAGAAATCTATGAAAGAAAAAGGTATTAGAGCTGAAGATGTTAAGAATTTACCTCCTATTGAAGAAATACACGGTCTTAATTTACCGCCTATTGAAGAAACATATGATCTTAATCCTTTACCTATTGAAGAAATACATGGTATTGATAACCCGACACAGGTAGTAAAGGTAAACTCTCTTTATAGATATGATAAAGCTAAATCCCTCTTACTAAGTTTGCTAGCCAATGCTTAGATGAGTTTGATAATTTTATGGTGAAGCAAGAAGATTTTAATGCTTATTTTGGCAGACAATTGAAATACAATTCAAATATGCTTGAACACTTGGGTGATTATATGGCTAATATCAAAGGTGAACTTAAACTTATTAGTAAACATGCTTCTATGGTTACCACTCCAGTAGAACAAGTACTTAAGGCTCAAAATGATTTGCTCAATGAATTGAATAGTAAGAATAATGATTATGCTGTTAGAGTGGCTACTAGATCTGGTAGAATGACTCAGGAACCTCTGTATCCTGAAGGCCACCCTAAGAGAATTGAGCAAGATTCTCAAAGAAATAATATAGATGCACCTAGTCCTTCTAAAAGGAAGAAAAAGAAAAATGATAGGACTTTGCATGCTTCTAGTGAACCTATTGCTGAAACACCTGAGAATCCAAATGATATTTCTATTTCTGATGCTTAAACACAATCTGGTAATGAACCTGAAACTAGTGATAATGTTAATGATAATGCTCAACCTAGTAATGATATTGATATAGAAATTGAACCTCTTGTTGATCTTGATAACCCACAATCAAAGAATCAACATTATGATAAGAGAGACTTTGTTGCTAGGAAACATGGAAAGGAAAGAGAGCCTTGGGTTCAGAAACCCATGGCTTTTCCTCCCAAACCATCCAAGAAAAAGGATGATGAGGATTTTGAGCGCTTTGCTGAAATGATTAGACCTATCTTTTTGTGTATGCGATTAACTGATATGCTCAAAATGAATCCTTATGCTAAGTATATGAAAGAAATTGTTACTAATAAAAGAAAGATACCGGAAGCTGAAATTTCCACCATGCTTGCTAATTACACTTTTAAGGGTGGAATACCAAAGAAACTTGGAGATCCAGGAGTACCTACTATACCATGCTCCATTAAAATAAACTATGTTAAAACTGCTTTATGTGATCTTGGAGCCGATGTTAGTGTTATGCCTCTCTCTTTATATCGTAGACTTGATTTGAATAAGTTGACACCTACTGAAATATCTTTGCAAATGGCTGATAAATCAACTGCTATACATGTTGGTATTTGTGAGGATGTGCCTATTGTGGTTGCAAACGTTACTATTTTAATGGACTTTGTTATTCTTGATATTCCCGAGGACGATAGTATGTCTATTATTCTTGGAAGACCCTTTTTGAATACTGCAGGGGCTGTTATTGATTGCAACAAAGGCAATGTCACTTTTCATGTTAATGGTAATGAGCATACGGTACACTTTCCGAGGAAACAACCTCAAGTCCACAGTATCAATTCTATTGGAAAAATTCCATCGATTATTTTTGGAGGTTTTGAATTTCCTCTTCCTACTGTCAAGAGGAAATATGATACTCTTATTGTTGGGGATGTGCATATCCCCGTTGAGGTAACCTAGTGTTATTCGAAGTTTCTCCGGTTCCATGTTATTCGGAATGAGTTTGTTAACAAGACCTGATCAACCTTGTTAATGGATTCCTTTTGATGATCATGAGATGGATGAATTTCACAACTCTCTGTACCCTCCTTTTACTTTCCGTTATTTATATTAAATAAAATAAAAATAAGTATTTTCCGTCTGTTATCTGATTTATCCGTGCAATATAAAAATACTCCGAAAATAAAACTTCCCCAAATGCCCTGAAATTTAAATATGATTTTTTCTAGAATATTTGAGAATATTTGGCATTGAGAACACAGCAGGGGGCATCCACCTGGCCACGAGGGTGGAGGGCACGCCCTACCCCCTGGGCGCCCCCTGCCTCGTGGGCCCATGGTGGCCCTCCTCCACTTATTCCTGCACCCACACACTTCTTCCTCCCAAAAAAATCACCATCCAGCTCAAGCACGAGTTCTAGCTCATTTTTGCTGCGATTTTCGATCTCCTTGCTCAAAGCACCTCTCACAAAACTGCTTGGGGAGATTGTTCCTTGGTATGTGACTCCTCCATTGGTCCAATTAGTTTTTGTTCTTGTGCTTTATGCATTGCATATTTTTGCTGCTTAGGTGACCCTGTTCTTGAGCTTGCTTGTCAAATTTATATGGTCAAAAGTAGTTTTGATGCATGATATAGGCTCTAGGCACTTGTAGGAGTAGTTGCTATCAATTTTGTTGAGTTTGGTTTACTTTTATTTGAAGTTACTAAAAATTTCAAAATTTTTCAGAAAATAATGAAGAGATTTTTGAGGGGCTCATCGAGCCGAAGCTCGAAGGAAAAGCAAAATGAAGAAGCAAAGAAGCCCAAGTATAATCTGCCTCGCACCGCGGAGGTTAGGCCATGTGAATGGCCCTCCGATGATTTCTTGAGAGCCACCGGGATTTGTGAGGATTTTTATGAATTGGCTAAGAATGCAGGCCTCACCGACTTCCTCCGCGACCAACGCGAACAGTATCTCTTACTCACCAATACTTTTGTGCAAAACTTCTACTATTATCCTAGGGAATCACCTCCTTCAGTAGAGTTTCATTTATATGATGTGGTTAAGAAGATGTCACTATATAAATTTTGTAGGGTTTGCAAAATACCTTTTGAGGGTAGCTTAGAGGAACCACATCGTAAAGATGTGGATGGGTTTATTGACACTATCACCGTAGGGGAAACTAGGAAGGTTTCCGATGCAAGAATCACTAGCATACATTTTCCTGTTTTACGCTACTTTGCAATATTTGCTAGTCGTTGCTTAATTGGTCGCGGAAACTGTGGAAACCTTAGTGTTCCTGATATTTTTATTTTGTTCCATGGTTTATTCCGTGACGACTCTGTTAGTATGGGCAGTATTATTGCTAAACAGTTAAGTCTGAACCGTACAAAGGGCCCCATCTTTGGTGGTATCTATGCTTCACGCCTTGCTGCATATTATAACATACCCATTAGGCACTATGAAAAAGAAGAAAAAGTGCTGCCTACTATTTATTTAGATTATAAGAGTATGGTAGCGCATGATTTTATTATAAAGAATAGGGAAGGGGAGCTTAAATGTTCTTTGATAAACGTCATCCTGAGACTATCACCTTGCATGCTCGTTCCTTGTTTGATTTATCTATAGGCCAGTACCTCGTCTCGCCGGAGGCTATTCACGCCTACCGGAACCCAACATCAGCCACAGAGCCAGAGTCGGAACCACAAGTTGATCCTCTGCTACCTCTTGAGCACTGCGTTGGATTTCCCCGAAGAGGAGAGGATGATGCAACAAAGTAGCGTAAGTATTTCCCTCAGTTTTTGAAAACCAAGGTATCAATCCAGTAGGAGGCTACGCGCGAGTCCCTCGTACCTACACAAAAGCAATAGCTCAACGCAACCAACACGCTTAGGGGTTGTCAATCCCTTCACGGTCACTTACGAAAGTGAGATCTGATAAAGATGATAAATAATATTTTTGGTATTTTTGGTATAGAGATGCAAAGTGAAAAGTAAAAGGCAAAGTAAAAAAGCAAAGCAATAATAAAGTGATGGAGATTGATATGATGAGAAAGAGACCCTGGGGCCATAGGTTTCACTAGTGGCTTCTCTCAAGAACATAAGTATTCTACGGTGGGTGAACAAATTACTGTTGAGCAATTGACAGAATTGAGCATAGTTATGAGAATATCTAGATACGATCATGTATATAGGCATCACGTCCGAGACAAGTAGACCGACTCCTGCCCGCATCTACTACTATTACCCCACTGATCGACCGCTATCCAGCATGCATCTAGAGTATTAAGTTAAAAACAGAGTAACGCCTTAAGCAACATGACATGATGTAGAGGGATAGTTTCATGCAATATGATAAAAAAACCCATCTTGTTATCCTCGATGGCAACGATACAATACGTTCCTTAGTGCCCCTTCTGTCACTGGGAAAGGACACCGCAAGATCGAACCCAAAGCTAAGCACTTCTCCCATGGCAAGAAAAACCAATCTAGTAGGCCAAACCAAACTGATAATTCAAAGAGACTTGCAAAGATAACCAATCATACATAAAAGAATTTAGAGAATATTCAAATATTATTCATAGATAGACTGGATCATAAACCCACAATTCATCGATCTCAACAAACACACTGCAAAAAGAAGATTACATCGAATAGATCTCCACAAGAGAGGGGGAGAACATTGTATTGAGATCCAAAAAGAGAGAAGAAGCCATCTAGCTACTAACTATGGACCCGTAGGTCTGAAGTAAACTACTCACACTTCATCGGAGAGGCTTGGATGATGATGTAGAAGCCCTCCGTGATAGATGCCCCCTCCGGCGGAGCTCCGGAACAGGCCCCAAGATGGGATCTCGTGGATACAGAAAGTTGCGGCGGTGGAATTAGGTTTTTGGCTCCGTATCTGATCGTTTGGGGGTACGTAGGTATATATAGGAGGAAGGAGTACGTCGATGGAGCTTCGAGGGGCCCACGAGGCAGGGGGCGCGCCCTAGGGGGGGGGCACCCTCCACCCTCATGACTGCCTCGTGGCTTTCTTGACGGAGGGTCCAAGTCTCCTGGGTCTTATCTGATGAGAAAATCGTGTTCCCGAAGGTTTCATTCCATTTGGACTCCGTTTGGTATTCTGTTTCTCCAAAACACTGAAATAGGCAAAAAACAACAATTCTGGGCTGGGCCTCCGGTTAACAGGTTAGTCGCCAAAAATAATATAAAAGTGGAAAATAAAGCCCAATATAGTCTAAAATAGTAGGTAATATAGCATGGAGCAATCGAAAATTGTAGATACGTTGGAGACGTATCAAGCATCCCCAAGCTTAATTCCTACTCGTCCTCGAGTAGGTAAATGACAAAAACAGAATTTTGATGCGAAGTGCTACTTGGCATAATTTCAATGTAAATTTTCTTAATTTTGGTATGAATATTCAGATCCAAAAAGATTCAAGACAAATGTTCATGTTGACATAAAAATAATAATACTTCAAGCATACTAACAAAGCAATTATGTCTTCTCAAAATAACATGGCCAAAGAAAGCTATCCCTACAAAATCATATAGTCTGGCTATGCTCTATCTTCACCACACAAAGTATTTAAATCATGCAAAACCCCGATGACAAGCCAAGCAATTGTTTCATACTTTTGACATTTTTAAAACTTTTTCGATCTTCATGCAATACATGAGCGTGAGCCATGGATATAGCACTATATGTGGAATAGAATGGTGGTTGTGGAGAAGACAAAAAGAGGGGAAGATAGTCTCACATCAACTAGGCATATCAACGGGCTATGGAGATGCCCATCAATAGATATCAATGTGAGTGAGTAGGGATTGCCATGCAACGGATGCACTAGAGCTATAAGTATATGAAAGCTCAACAAAAGAAACTAAGTGGGTGTGCATCCAACTCGCTTGCTCACGAAGACCTAGGGCATTTTGAGGAAGCCCATCATTGGAATATACAAGCCAAGTTCTATAATGAAAAATTCCCACTAGTATATGAAAGTGACAGAATGAGAGACTCTCTATCATGAAGATCATGGTGCCACTTTGAAGCACAAGTGTGGTAAAAGGATAGTAACATTGTCCCTTCTCTCTTTTTCTCTCATTTTTTGGGCCTTCTCTTTTTTATGGCCTCTTTTTTTCGTCCGGAGTCTCATCCCGACTTGTGGGGGAATCATAGTCTCCATCATCCTTTCCTCACTTGGGACAATGCTCTAAAATGATGATCATCACACTTTTTCTTTTTCTTACAACTCAACAATTACAACTCAATACTTAGAACAAAATATGACTCTATATGAATGCCTCCGGCGGTGTACCGAGATATGCAATGAATCAAGAGTGACATGTATGAAAGAATTATGAACGGTGGCTTTGCCACAAATACGATGTCAACTACATGATCATGCTAGCAATATGACAATGATGGAGCGTGTCATAATGAACGGAGCGGTGGAAAGTTTCATGGAAATATATCTCGGAATGGCTATGGAAATGCCATGATAGGTAGGTATGGTGGCTGTTTTGAGGAAGGTATTTGGTGGGTGTATGATACCGGCGAAAAGTGCGCGGTATTAGAGAGGCTAGCATTGGTGGAAGGAAGGAAAGTGCGTACAATCCATGGACTCAACATTAGTCATAAAGAACTCATATACTTATTGCAAAAATCTAGAAGTTATCAAAGCAAAGTATTACGCGCATGCTCCTAGGGGGATAGATTGGTAGGAAAAGACCATCGCTCGTCCCCGACCGCCACTTATAAGGAAGACAATCAATAAATAAATCATGCTCCGACTTCATCACATAACGGTTCACCATACGAGCATGCTACGGGAATCACAAACTTTAACACAAGCATTTCTCAAATTCACAACTACTCAACTAGCATGACTCTAATATCACCATCCTCATATCTCAAGACAATTATCAAGCATCAATTTTTTTCTTAGTATTCAACGCACTCAAAAGAAAGTTTTACAAATCTTGAACACCAAGCATATTATTATTAAGAAAATTACCATGCTATTAAGACTCTCAAAATAATCTAAGTGAAGCATGAGAGATCAATAGTTTCTATAAAACAAATCTACCACCGTGCTCTAAAAGATATAAGTGAAGCACATAGAGTATTCTATCAAATTCAAAATTATGTATGGCTCTCTCAAAAGGTGTGTACAGCAAGGATGATTGTGGTAGACAAACAAGCAAAGACTCAAATCATAAAAGACGCTCCAAGCAAAACACATATCATGTGGTGAATAAAAATATAGCTCCAAGTAAAGTTACTGATAGAAGTAGACGAAAGAGGGGATGCCTTCCGGGGCATCCCCAAGCTTTGGATTTTAGGTGTCCTTAGATTATCTTGGGGGTGCCATGGGCATCCCCAAGCTTAGGCTCTTGCCACTCCTTGTTCCATAATCCATCAAATCTTTACCCAAAACTTGAAAACTTCACAACACAAAACTTAAAGTAGAAAACTCGTGAGCTCCGTTAGCGAAAGAAAAAAAAGACCACTTCAAGATACTGTAATTAACTCATTCTTTATTTATATTGGTGTTATACATACTGTATTATAAATTCTCTATGGTTCATAAACTATTTTACTAGCCATAGATTCATCAAAATAAGCAAACAACACACGAAAAACAGAATCTGTCAAAAACAGAACAGTCTGTAGTAATCTGTAGCTAGCGCAAGATCTGGAACCCCAAAAATTATAAAATAAACTTCTGGACGTGAGTAATTTATCTATTAATCATCTTCAAAAAGAATTAACTAAATAGCACTTTCCAAATAAAAATTACAGCAGTTATCGTGAGCGCTAAAGTTTCTGTTTGTTTTACAGCAAGTTCAACAAGACTTTCCCCAAGTCTTCCCAACGGTTCTACTTGGCACAAACACTAATTAAACAAAAAAAAACACAACAAAAACATAGACTACATAATTTATTTATTACTAAACAGGAGAAAAAAGCAAGGAATAAAAATAAAATTGGGTTGCCTCCCAACAAGCGCTATCGTTTACCGCCCCTAGCTAGGCATAACAAACAAGAATAGATCTAGGTATTGCTATCTTTGGTAGGCAATCCATAAGTGGCTCTCATGATAGATTCATATAGTAATTTTATTTTCTTTCTAGGGAAGTGTTCCATGCCCTTTTTAATGGAAATTGTAATCTAATATTCTCTTCCTTCATATCAATAATTGCACCAACCGTTCTAAGGAAAGGTCTGCCTAGAATAATAGGGCAAGAAGGATTGCAATCTATATCAAGAATGATAAAATCTATGGGCACATAATTCCTATTTGCAACAATAATAACATCATTAATTCTTCCCATATGTTTCTTAATAGTGGAATCCGCAAGATGCAAGTTTAGAGAGCAATCATCAAAATTACGGAAATCTAGCAAATCACACAAAGTTTTGGGAATAGTTGAGACACTAGCACCCAAATCACACAAAGTATAAAACTCACAATCTTTAATTTTAATTTTAATAGTAGGTTCCCACTCATCATAAAGTTTTCTAGGGATATAAACTTCCAATTCAAGTTTTTCTTCATAAGATTGCATCAAGGCATCAACGATATGTTTAGTAAACGCTCTATTTTGACTATAAGCATGAGGACAATTTAGCACGGATTGCAACAAGGAAATACAATCGATCAAAGAGCAATTTTCATAGTTAAATTCCTTGAAATCCATAATATTGGGTTTAGCAACATCTAGGGTTTTTATTTCTTCAATCCCACTTTTATCAAATTTAGCATCAAGATCAAAAGATTCAGAATTCTTGGAACGCCTTGTAGGTAAAGGTGGATCATATTCAGTCACATCATTATCAAGATTCATATTGCAAAACAAAGATTTAATAGGGGACACATCAATAACTTTTAGATCTTCATCATTATTTTCATAGGAACTAGAAGTACACGCTTTTATAAAGGCATCTTTCTTAGCACGCATCCCAGCGGTTCTTTCTTTGCACTCGTCAATGGAAATTCTCATGGTTTTGAGAGACTCATTGATATCATGCTTAGGTGGAATAGATCTAAGTTTCAAAGAATCAACATCAAGAGCAATGCTATCAACGTTCCTAGCCAAATCATCAATCTTAAGCAATTTTTCTTCAATCATAGCATTAAAATTCTTTTGCAAAGAAATAAATTCTTTAATATTAGATTCAAAATCAGGGGGCATCTTATTATAATTTCCATAAGAATTGTTGTAAGAATTACCATAATTATTAGAGGGATTACTAGGATAAGGCCTAGGATTGAAATTTCCTCTATATGCGTTGTTACCAAAATTGTTCCTACCAACAAAATTCACATACATAGATTCATTATTATTATCAATCAAAGTAGACAAGGGAATATCATTAGGATCAGAAGAAACACTCTTATTAGCAAATAATTTCATAAGTTCATCCATCTTTCCACTCAAAACATCAATTTCTTCTATCGCATGCACCTTTTTATTAGTAGATCTTTCGGTGTGCCATTGAGAATAATTAACCATAATATTATCTAGGAGTTTAGTAGCATCTCCTAAAGTGATTTCCATAAAAGTGCCTCCCGCGGCCGAATCTAAAAGATTTCTAGAAGCAAAATTCAATCCGGCATAAATTTTTTGTATAATCATCCACAAATTCAAACCATGATTAGGGTAATTACGTATCATTAATTTCATTCTCTCCCAAGCTTGTGCAACATGTTCATGATCAAGTTGCTTAAAATTCATAATATCGTTTCTAAGAGAGATGATCTTAGCGGGAGGAAAATACTTAGAGATAAAAGCATCTTTGCACTTGTTCCATGAATCAATACTATTTTTAGGCAAAGATGAAAACCAAGCTTTAGCACGATCTCTAAGGAAAAAAGGAAATAGCTTCAATTTAACAATATCATTATCGACATCTTTCTTCTTTTTCATGTCACACAAATCAACGAAGCTATTAAGATGGGTAGCGACATCTTCACTAGGAAGGCTGGAGAACGGATCTTTCATGACAACATTCAGCAAAGCAGCATTAATTTCACAAGATTCAGCATCGGTAAGAGGAGCAATCAGAGTGCTAAGGAAATCATTATTGTTGATATTAGTGAAGTCACACAATTTAGTATTATCTTGAGCCATCGCGACAAACAAGCAATCCAACACACGAGCAAACAAAAAGCAAACGGGCAAAAAGAGGCAAATAAAGAGGGTGGATAGAGAGAGAGGGCAAATAAAACGGCAAGGGTGAATTGGGGGGAGAGGAAAACGAGAGGCAAATGGCAAATAATGTAATGCAGGAGATAGGGATTGTGATGGGTACTTGTGAAAGATCGTGGATGTCGCCTAGAGGGGGGGGGTGAATAGACGTTTTAAAATAATTACGGTTTAGGCTTGAACAAATGCGGAATAAACCTAGCAGTTAATTTGCCAAGCACAAAACCTAAAACAACTAGGCTCACCTATGTGCACCAACAACTTATGCTAAGAAAGATAAGCAATTATGTGATAGCAAGATATATGACAAGAAACAATATGGCTATCACAAAGTAAAGTGCATAAGTAAAGGGCTCGGGTAAGAGATAACCGAGGCACGAGGAGACAATGATGTATCCCGAAGTTCACACCCTTGCGGATGCTAATCTCCGTTTGGAGCGGTGTGGAGGCACAATGCTCCCCAAAAAGCCACTAGGGCCACCGTAATCACCTCACGCTCTCGCACAATGCAAGATGCCGTGATTCCACTAAGGGACCCTTGAGGGCGGTCACCGAACCCGTACAAATGGCAACCCTTGGGGGCAGTCACCGAACCCGTACACTTTGGCAACCCTTGGGGGCGGTCACCGGTACCCGTCAAATTTCTCGGGGCGATCTCCACAACCTAATTGGAGACCCCGACGCTTGCCCGGAGCTTTGCACCACAATGATTGAGCTCCGAACACCAACAACCGTCTAGGGCGCCCAAGCACCCAAGAGGAACAAGCTCAAGGGTACCAAGCACCCAAGAGTAATAAGCTTCTCAACTTGTAACTTCCACGTATCACGTGGAGAACTCAAACCGATGCACCAAATGCAATGGCAAGGGCACACAGAGTGCTCAAGTCCTTCTCTCTCAAATCCCACCGAAGCAACTAATGCTAGGGAGGAAAATGACAGGAAGAACAAGAAAGAGAACACCAAGAACTCCAAGATCAAGATCCAAGGGGTTCCCCTCACATAGAGGAGAAAGTGATTGGTGGAAATGTGGATCTAGATCTCCTCTCTCTTTTCCCACAAAAACTAGCAAGAATCCATGAAGGGATTGAGAGTTAGCAAGCTCGAAGAAGGTCAACAATGGGGGAAGAACACGAGCTCAAGAGATAAGGTTCATTGGGGAAGAAGACCCCCTTTTATAGGAGGGGGAAAATCCAACCGTTATGTGCTCAACCTGCACACAAGCGGTACTACCGCTCCACGAGCGGTACTACCACTCAGGTGGAAGAAACAGGGAAAAGGAGCAACAAAACATGAACCTTGGGGCGGTAGTACCGTAGGAGACAGCGGTACTACCGCTCCCTTCGGCGGTACTGCCGTGCAGAACAAAGGGAAAAGGGAAAGAGGGAACCGGGCGGTACTACCGTGGAGGAAGGGCGGTACTGCCGCTAAGGAGCGGTACTGCCGCAGCGAGGTACCGCACAATCCGACACAGAAAAAGACCCCTCGAATCGACGCGGTAGGGACCTGGTAAGCCAGCAGTAGTACTGCTGCGGAGTCACCGCCGGTACTACCGCTGCGGAGCGGTACTGCCGCTTGTGACCCCTCAGCAGTACTACCGCTGGGTACCACGGTACTACCGCTGGGACCCTGACAAAAACCACACTCAAGAAAACAAGAACTGCCATAACTTCTGCATATGAGCTCCGAATTGAGCAAACTCAAGCTTGTTGGTTATAGTAAGAAGAGGCAGGGGAGGTATGCCTAACAAAAAGAGGAGTGAAACCTCCAACCGAGAAGAATCAGCAAAACCTCCAACATCGAAAACATCATAGAAGATGCATGCGAACTCCGTTTTCGATGAACTCAAGCTTGTCATCAAGATGACCATAACCTCTAAGACTCACAAAGAGAACCAAACAAGAACCAAGAAAGATGATGCAAGGATGCAATGGTTTGAGCTCTCAATGAACGATACGATCAAGCTACTCATTGAGAGCCCCCCTTGATAGTATGGCGATCAATCCTATAACCCGGTCTCCCAACTACCATCATGAGACCGGTAAAATAGAAAACCTATCAAGGGCAAACCTTTGCCTTGCACATGGTCCACTTGAGCTAGATGATGACGATCTTGACTCCCTCAAGTTGGACCACCTTTCTTGATTGTGTTGGCTCGATGAAGACTAGTTTATTGCTCCCCCATACTCCACTATGGGTGAGCCTTTCTTCCGCACATCTTCACAAGTCCATTGTCACCACAATGGACGGCAAGCTTCAAGCATTTGATCTCTTCGTGATGTTCCACTTGAACTTGCACCGCAACCTTTCTTGATTGTGTTGAGTCAATGAAGACTAGTTGATTGCTCCCCCATACTCTACTATGGGCGAGCTACTCTTCCGCACATCTTCACAGGTCCATTGTCACCAGAAAGGACAGCAAGCTTCAAGCATTTGATCTCTTCGTGGTGCTCCACTTGAACTTGCACACTGCAACCTAACCCCACAAAGAACCCTCATGAAGACCATGGGTTAGTACACAAAGCGTAATTGACAATGCTTACCATACCATGGGATCACTTGATCCCTCTCAGTACATCTTCTACGCTTTGTGGGTTGATCAACTTGATTCACTCTTTAACTTAGTCTTGATCAACCTCTCACAAGACCAATCTTTAGGTAATTCCTTGAATAGCACCTTGGTCAACACAAACTCTCCTTGAAACCAACACAAGTACTCCAAGAAAAGCCTATGGACAAAACCTTCAAATATAACTCAAGGCAACCATTAGTCCATAGAGATTGTCATCAATTACCAAAACCAAACATGGGGGCACCGCATGTTCTTTCAACTTGGTATGTTGACTTTTGTGCAGACTCCCCGGCAACGGCGCCAGAAATTCTTCTTGCTACCTCTTGAGCACTGCGTTCGATTTCCCCGAAGAGGAGAGGATGATGCAGCAAAGTAGCGTAAGTATTTCCCTCAGTTTTTGAGAACCAAGGTATCAATCCAGTAGGAGGCTACGTGCGAGTCCCTCGTACCTACACAAAAACAATAGCTCAATGCAACCAACGCGCTTAGGGGTTGTCAATCCCTTCACGGTCACTTACGAAAGTGAGATCTGATAAAGATGATAAATAATATTTTTGGTATTTTTGGTATAGAGATGCAAAGTGAAAAGTAAAAGGCAAAGTAAAAAAGCAAAGCAATAATAAAGTGATGGAGATTGATATGATGAGAAAGAGACCCTGGGGCCATAGGTTTCACTAGTGGCTTCTCTCAAGAAGATAAGTATTCTACGGTGGGTGAACAAATTACTGTTGAGCAATTGACAGAATTGAGCATAGTTATGAGAATATCTAGGTATGATCATGTATATAGGCATCACGTCTGAGACAAGTAGACCGACTCCTGCCTGCATTTACTACTATTACTCCACTGATCGACCGCTATCCAGCATGCATCTAGAGTATTAAGTTAAAAACAGAGTAACGCCTTAAGCAAGATGACATGATGTAGAGGGATAGTTTCATGCAATATGATAAAAACCCCATCTTGTTATCCTCGATGGCAACGATACAATACGTTCCTTACTGCCCCTTCTGTCACTGGGAAAGGACACCACAAGATCGAACCCAAAGCTAAGCACTTCTCCCATGGCAAGAAAAAACAATCTAGTAGGCCAAACCAAACTGATAATTCGAAGAGACTTGCAAAGATAACCAATCATACATAAAAGAATTCAGAGAAGATTCAAATATTATTCATAGATAGACTAGATCATAAACCCAAAATTCATC
The DNA here is from genome assembly GCF_018294505.1 of Triticum aestivum. Lineage (NCBI taxonomy): Eukaryota > Viridiplantae > Streptophyta > Magnoliopsida > Poales > Poaceae > Triticum > Triticum aestivum. Next base: position 389,391,520 of record NC_057797.1, on the reverse strand, counting down.
GGTCTCAACAAACACACTGCAAAAATAAGATTACATCGAATAGATCTCCACAAGAGAGGGGCAGAACATTGTATTGAGATCCAAAAAGAGAGAAGAAGCCATCTAGCTACTAACTATGGACCCGTAGGTCTAAAGTAAACTACTCACACTTCATCGGAGAGGCTTGGATGATGATGTAGAAGACCTCCGTGATCGATGCCCCCTCCGCGGAGCTCCGGAACAGGCCCCAAGATGGGATCTCGTGGATACAGAAAGTTGCGGCGGTGGAATTAGGTTTTTGGCTCCGTATCTGATCGTTTGGGGGTACGTAGGTATATATAGGAGGAAGGAGTACGTCGGTGGAGCTTCGAGGGGCCCACGAGGCAGGGGGCGCGCCCTGGGGGGGGGGGTGCCCTCCACCCTCGTGACCGCCTCGTGGCTTTCTTGATGGAGGGTCCAAGTCTCCTGGGTCTTATCTGATGAGAAAATCGCGTTCCCGAAGGTTTCATTCCGTTTGGACTCCGTTTGATATTCTGTTTCTCCGAAACACTGAAATAGGCAAAAAAACAGCAATTCTGGGCTGGGCCTCCGGTTAATAGGTTAGTCGCCAAAATAATATAAAAGTGGAAAATAAAGCCCAATATAGTCCAAAACAGTAGGTAATATAGCATGGAGCAATCAAAAATTATAGATACGTTGGAGACGTATCATCCTCCACGACAGTCTAATTACCAGTGGGACCCGGAGATGATTGCCAACCAGTGGCAACCAGAGTCTTCTTCTTCGCAATACGACCCCAACTATTACTATGGATATCCGCCAGGCCAACCGTGGCCATAGACCAACTTAGGCCAAAAGCCTAAGCTTGGGGGAGTACATATTTCTCACCGACATTATATTAATGTTCACACACTCATTGCTAGATGTCGGTGCTCATACTTTTTCATTGTAATATCCATGCTAGTTTATTTTCCTTTTTATGCTTTCTTCTTGTGTGTTTAATAAACTTTAAGAAAGACCAAAAAAATACTTGTAGCTTTTAATTAGTTTACTTTCCATACTTGTAGTAGTAATTAAAAAGAAAACCCAAAATGATTTCATGTTCTTCTTTTGCTTGTTGGGAGCTTTCCCGTGTAAATAGGTTTATTTCTTTTCTTTTCTTTGGGGGTCGATAGGAGAAGACCATGATTAAATTGTTGAAGTGGCTCTTATATGCATTATCGTTGACTTGACAAAAGAGCCCATATTGCCTTGTCTTCTCCTGTTTATTGAATGCTTGCAGATTCCAGCTTAGTCTAATGCACGTGCACTATTATTATTATCCACATCGTTCGGTCGTGCAACTGAAAGGCAATTATGACGATATATGATGGACTGACTGAGATGAGAAAAGCTGGTATGAACTCGACCTCTCTTGTTTTTGTAAATATGATTAGTTCACTATTCCTGATTTAGCCTATTATGAATAAACATGTTTGCAATGACAACTGGAGATCATAGTTTCTTGTGCCATGCTTGATTAGCTAGGAGCTTATAATGGTTTACCTTGCGTGCCAACATGCTATTAAAATGGTTGTGATGTGGTATGATAGGGTGGTATCCTCCTTTGAATGATTTAAGTGGCTTGACTTGGCACATGTTCACGCATGTAATTGAAACAAAATCAACATAGCCTCTACGATATTTATGTTCATGGTGCATTATATCCTACTCATGCTTGCATTCAGTGTTGATTAATTTTAATGCATGTTCATGACTGTTGTCGCTCTCTAGCTGGTCGCTTCCCAGTCTTTTTCTAGCCTTCACCTGTACTAAGCGGGAATACTGCTTGTGCATCCAATTCCACAAACCCCAAAGTTATTCCATATGAGTCCACCATACCTACCTATATACTGTATCTACCTACCGTTCCAAGTAAATTTGTATGTGCCAAACTCTAAACCTTCAAATAAACATTTTGTTTTTTATGCTCGAATAGCTCATGTATCAACTAGGGCTGTCTGTATCTTCCATGTTAGGCGGGTTATTCTCAAGAGGAGTGGACTCCACTCCTCACTCACGAGAAAATGGCTGGTCACTGGGATGCCCAGTCCCATGCTTTATGCAAATCAAATCAAAATAATTGCAAACAAAACTCCCCCTGGGACTCTTGTTAGTTGGAGGCACTCGTTGTTTCGAGCAAGCCATGGATTGATGCTTATTGGTGGAGGGGGAGTACAAACTTTATCATTCTCTTTGGGAACCGCCTATAATGTGTGTACCATGGAAGATATCGCCATCTCTTGGTTGTTATGTTGACAATGAAAGTATACCGCTCAAAATATTATTCACCTCTATTTCAAAACTGAGCTCTGGCACCTCTACAAATCCCTGCTTCCCTCTGCGAAGGCCCTATCTATTTACTTTTATGTTGAGTCATCATCCTCTTATTAAAAAGCACCAGTTGGAGAGCACCACTGTCATTTGCATTCATTACTGTTAGTTTACATTGAGTATGACTTGACTGGATCTCTTTTACCATGAATTACAATGTCTAGTCAGTCCTTGATCTTTAAAGGTGCTCTGCATTTATGTTTTGCGGTCTCAGAAAGGGCTAGCGAGATACCATCTTGTTATATCATATTATGATTGTTTTGAGAAAGTGTTGTCATCCGAGATTTATTATTATTGCTTGCTAGTTGATCATGCCATTGATATGAGTAAACATGAGACCTAAGAGTTATTGTGAATACAGTTAGTTTATAATCTTTGTTGAAAACTTGAATGCTGGCTTTACATATTTACAACAACAAGAGCAGATAGAGTTTGTAAAAGTTTTTCTTTATCACTTTCAGTTTATCAACTGAATTTCTTGAGGACAAGCAAAGGTTTAAGCTTGGGGGAGTTGATACGTCTCTGTCGTATCTACTTTTCCAAACACTTTTGCCCTTGTTTTGGACTCTAACTTGCATGATTTGAATGGAACTAACCCGGACTGACGCTGTTTTCAGCAGAATTATCATGGTGTTGTTTATGTGCAGAAACAGAAGTTCTCGGAATGACCTGAAACTTCACGGGACGTGTTTTGGAAATAATAAAAAATCCTTGCAAAAGATGAAGACTAGGGGGCCCACACCCTATCCACGAGGGTGGGGGGCGCGCCCCCTATCTCGTGGGCCCCTTGGAGCTCCTCCGACCTCAACTCCAACTCTATATATTTGCTTTCGGGGAGAAAAAAATAAGAGAGAAGGATTCATCAGGTTTTATGATATGAAGCCGCTGCCAAGCCCTAAAACCTCTCGGGAGGGCTGATCTGGAGTCCGTTCGGGGCTCCAGAGAGGGGGATTCGTCGTCGTCGTCATCATCAACCATCCTCCATCACCAATTTCATGATGCTCACCGCTGTGCGTGAGTAATTCCATCGTAGGCTTGCTGGACGGTGATGGGTTGGATGAGATTTATCATGTAACCAAGTTAGTTTTGTTAGGGTTTGATCCCTAGTATCCACTATGTTCTGAGATTGATGTTTCTATGAATTTGCTATGCTTAATGCTTGTCACTAGGGCCCGAGTGCCATGATTTCAGATCTGAACCTATTATGTTTTCATCAATATATGAGAGTTCTTGATCCTATCTTGCAATTCTATAGTCACCTACTATGTGTTATGTTCCGGCAACCCCGAAGTGACAATAATCGGGACCACTCCCGGTGATGACCATAGTTTGAGGAGTTCATGTATTCACTATGTGTTAATGCTTTTGTCCGGTACTGTATTAAAAGGAGGCCTTAATATCCCTTAGTTTCCAATAGGACCCCGCTGCCACGGGAGGGTAGGACAAAAGATGTCATGCAAGTTCTTTTCCATAAGCACGTATGACTATATTCGGAATACATGCCTACATTACATTGATGAATTGGAGCTAGTTCTGTGTCACCCTATGTTATGACTGTTACATGATGAACCGTATCCGGAATAATTTTCTATCACTGATCCATTGCCTACGAGCTTTCCATATATTGTTCTTCGCTTATTTACTTTTCCGTTGCTATTGCTATCATCACTACAAAATACCAAAAACATTACTTTTGCTATCATTACCTTTTGCTACCGTTACCACTACTATCATATTACTTTGCTACTAAACACTTTGATGCAGATATTAAGTTTCCAGGTGTGGTTGAATTGACAACTCAGCTGCTAATACTTGAGAATATTCTTTGGCTCCCCTTGTGTCGAATCAATAAATTTGGGTTGAATACTCTACCCTCGAAAACTATTGCGATCCCCTATACTTGTGGGTTATCAACTACCTACGTGTATAATCAAGGCGACGATTCTTGTTGCTATATTAACTTTCAGGGTGTATGGAAGAAGAGACTGAATAAAAATCTCGTCCCCACATTAAACATCGTTAAATAGTGTGACCCCCTAGAAGATCGTTCATCTTCATCGCCATGTTGTGTATGCGACGGTTCACTATTCTTGACTATGATGAAGCCCAAGGAACTATTAGTAGATCTTCGACAGCCAAAGCCGATCGATTGTCAGAACCTTGTAGAAAGCTTACATCATGTCGTCAATGAACTAAAGCGAAGCAACATTCGAGGGAATCATGGCAAGAACATAAAACCCTCACATCCACATGTGATCTAGATCGAAACCTGCATCTACTCATAGGATCGCTCTGATGCCACTTTTGGGAAACATAGTAGAAAACAAAAAAAATCACCCTATGAAAACCAAGGAACAATATGAAGATGCATATAGGGTTTGGATCAATGATCATTACCGACTATAGAGTGCAGCGGAAGTAGACAAGTCGGTGTAGATTGTACTTGGAGTCCCTTGAACTATTGATGACGATCCCACGAGCCGCGCTCGAACGATCCCTCGAACGGAAGACCGAAAGCACAACCTCTCTACTTAGTTGCAAGCGTACGATCTTCACGATCCGATAGCCCTTCCCATCCAGAGCTAATCATCACTAGAGAATTAGAGGGAGGAGATTAGAACCACACTAGCTTCTAATTATGAGGATTAGAGTATCTAGGTCAAGATCTAATTGATGGCTCCAAAACTTGTCTATTTAGAAGTGCCTAGATCCTCTAGTATATATAGGTTGGAGGGGAGGAGGGGCTGCCAAGAGAAGGGGAAGGAGTCCCCTCCCCTTCCGCAGGCCAAGGAGGGAAGGAGGAAACCTCCCTCCATCAAAATTCGTCCTCCCACTAAGGAAAAGGGGGCGCGTCCCCTACATGGGCCAAGGTGGCCCAATTCCCCTCCCACCACTAGGCCATTTAAGGCCTGTTGATATTAAATTAAATATTAAACCCTCCTAATAATTACGAGAGCCTTTTATCATTAATTTAGCACCATTGGAAACATTTTCTGCCTATGTATTATTTGTCGGTAATACCCGTTATTGCCCGATAAACTCTGAAACCCTTCCAGTGACCCCTAAACGCTTCTAGTTCCTCTCGGAACTATTGTAAATATAAATGAAACAAATCCACAGATGATTCCTTAATACTCCCGTCCTACTAACACTCAGTAGATCTAGATTACCTTAAGCTTGTGACCCCGTAGATTCGGTAAATCATAGACATGAATGAAACCCCTTCGTTCAATGATTGATAGCGGAACCGTGGACGTCCATATCGATCCCTATGATTACACGAATGATATTCGAGTGAATCTTTGGTTATCATGTGATATTCCTTTTGCTTCGCGATACTTTACAAAACCCGAGGAGTGTCGGTATGCTCCTGAGTCATCCACATGCTCACTACACCGTTCCCCTCGTCACCGATTTGTTCTTTTTTATCATTGTATGCCATTATGATCACCTAGTTACAGATGACGTTTGAGCAACCCCATAGTCCACCATACGGTAGGAAGTGACTACCATAGTTTCATGGTTTGAGGAACTAAAAACACATGTTAACACTTTGTGTTATAGTATTGATTTCAGACGATATTATCTCAAAGTATAAAAACAAGTTTGGGTCGATTCAATATGATCGTTCTTCTAAAGTCATACTCTCAATGTTGTTTTAGGACTATCATTATGTCGGCGTTCTGGGAACGGGGGGCCCCAGACTTGCCTGCCTGCGGCCCGCAACATGGCTGAGCCAGCAGGCCGTACGACCCATCCTCACCAACAAAGCACCCAAGACCCTCGCGAGGGGCCAAGCCTCGCGAGGCGGACGACGCAAGACCTCCTCTGGAGTGGCCTAGCCAGGCATGCTCACGAGGAGCGGAGATATCAAGGCGAGGCAAACCTCACGAGGTTCTCATGACGTGAGCCGTGATGATCGACACCAGGCGGGCACCAGCGCGCACAACGTCCTTGTTTCCTCTTTGGTGCAAAGGGGGCAAGCGCAGCCGCGGAGTACCGAGGCCTCATGCAAAGGTTACCATTTCGGTGCAACAAGACCATGGACTGCAAGATGGAGCTCACCATGGAGCCCAGAACAGCATCACCACCAGAACTTTGTGCAGGCGAAGACTACTTTTGTCAGGATAGCTTGTACTAGCTGTCCCCCTTCAAATTATCCCGCCATTGTTGGCTCCCTTCCCGCTCGATATTTGAGAAGAGTACCAGGGCCTCTATAAATAGGACTAGCTACCACTGTGAAAAGGGGGAGGAAGGAAGAGAGAGGACGATATGATCTTAGCTTGAGGATCGGAGCTTGAGAGAGACCACCCCCACACACACAAGCTCGCCGAGCACAAGAATGCCTCAACCTCGGGATGCCGTTCTTCTCTTGTATTGTTCATCATCAGCACAAGAGGCAATCCACCACCACCACAATGGAGTAGGGTATTACACCACAACGGTGGCCCAAACTAGTATAAACCCCGTGTCCTTCTGTGTTGTGAGTTCATCGAGTTCGTCCGCGAGATTCTAGCAAGCTAGGGCGTAGATCGGTTGGAGGGAAAGACTTCGCGCGCACCCCAGTGTTCGAACCTTAAGGGTTTGCCGGGACCCCATACCCCGACATTTGGCGCGCCAGGTAGGGGTGCGACGTAGCTTCCCTTCCATCAGTTCGTCGCTCCGTCACTCCGTTGTCTCCATGTTGAACGCTCGCCGCGCTCGAGATGAGTGTCGGGCCGCCCTCGCCGCCCGCGTCGCTCAGACGGCTCCCATCGGCGGGCCGCCTCGTCGTTCTCCGTCCCCCGCCACCAACGCTGCCACCGGCCCGGTGGGAAACGAGCAACAGGCGTCCTCGCAACATCCTTCGGTGCGGCAGGACGGCTGCACGGCTACTCCATCGCTCACCCCTGCTGGCTCTTCGTCTGACGTGCACCACGCTCCCATGGAGGCACAGGCCGCACTCATCACGATGAACGAGCTCCTGTGTTACCGCCCCGTCGACGATGTCTATGAGGAGTGGCTCGACCGCGTCACCGAGCTCGTCCGTGCCGCGGGGGGCTCTCTGGCGCCGTCCCACTCTCTGCCTCCCCCTCAGCAGGCCACGGGTGACGGGGCTCACGGTGCGCCTCCACTGCCTCGACCCCAAGATGGTGCCTTGGCGCCAAGGCTCGCGCCTCCGTGGCGTGATCCGCCCTGCCCGGCGCCCGCGCGTGAAGAAAGGAGCTGCCAAGAAATCCCGCGGCCGCGAGAAGCTGCACCAGCGCTCCCCGCGCCACCTCGTCAAGACCGCGCGCTGCCTGCAGTGGCACAACGCAGACCTCGCCAAGACCAAGCTCCGCCCCCGAAGCGGGCCCCGGCAACCATGGCAGGCTGCTGCGCCTTCACCCCTGAGCTGCGTAGCGTTGCATGGCCAGGCAAGTTCAAGCCAGATCTGCCTCCTCGGTATGACGGCACCGCCGACCCCGTGGAGTTCCTGCAGCTCTATGAGTTGAGCATCGAAGCGGCCAACGGCGACGAAAAAGTCATGGTGAACTAGTTTCCCATGGCTCTCAAGGATGGGGCCCGCTCCTGGCTCCCGAACTTGCAGCACGGCTCGATCTCCTCTTGGGACGAGATGCGCGACCGCTTCATCGCCAACTTCCAAGGCACTCGTGACCGCCCACCAGTCGCGGGCGACCTACGCGGCATCAAGCAACAGCCAGGAGAGACCCTCCAGAAGTACATCCAGCGCTTCAACAACACCCGCCTCAAGATCCCCAAGGTCATGGACGAGGCCATCATCTCCGCGTCTTCCGACGGCGTCCGCGACGTCAAGACGAAGGAAGAGCTGGCTATCCATGAGGAGCTTTGCACATCTCAGGAGCTGTTCAACCTGGCGACCAGGTGTGCAAGAGCTGAGGAGGGGCGCCTCTCTCTCCTTGAGCTGCCAGCCGCAAGAGTGGAAGAAAAGAAGACCAATGCCAAGGACGTGAAGCGCAAGGAGGCAGTAGTGCTCACAGCAGAGCCCGACACCAAGCGAGGCAGAGATCAGCCCGAGTCATCCAAGAACGGCCGCCCATTCTGCGCCTTCCACAACCTGAACACCCACAACACCAGTGACTGTCAAGAGCTCAGAGCCATTCGGGAAGGACGCTTCGGCCGATGCCCCGAGCGCAACGACCGGGGCTATGGCCGCGGAGGAGGACGCGGAGGCGGACGCTGGGACGACCGTGGCCCGTGCCAGGAGTGGTGTGACCGGCCTCGTGAGGACTGTTGGCAGGACCAACCTCGCGAGGGCGCCTGGAGGGATCCGCCTCGTGAGGATCGCCCCCAGGGCAACGCTGGTCTTCCCCCATTGCCGCCGCCAAGGAGGAATGGCGACCACCACCAGGACGAGGGGGCTGGGGGCTTCTAGGAGCCGCGCGCGGTTGCTTGCATCTTGGGCGGCACTCAGGCCCCAGCCTCTCAGCGCATCTTCAAACAGTTTGCTCGCGAGGTAAACGCGGCGCTCCCCAAGCTCGAGGCCACGCGCCCGCTCCGGTGGTCCCAATGTGCCATCACCCTCAGCTCGGCCGACCAGCTCAAGTGCGCAGCCACCGCTGGCACACTCCCTATGCTGTGCTCCCCAGTCATCAGCAATGTGCAAGTCACCAAGACACTCATCGACGGCGGGGCGGGGCTCAACGTCCTATCCGCCGACACATTCGACAACCTCCAAGTGCCCTATGAGCAGCTCCAGCCAACCAAGCATTTCTCAAGAGTGACTGACGGTTCCACCACACCAATAGGGCAAGTCCGCCTACCTGTCACCTTCGGGGAGCGCAAGAATTACCGCACCGAGCTCATCGACTTCGACATCGCGCACATACGCCTGCTGTATAGTGCCATCCTGGGGTATCCAGCTCTGGCCAAGTTCATGGCAATCACTCATCACAGCTACAACATTCTCAAGATGCCAGGAAGCGGGGGGATCATCACGGTCCCATGTGAAGAAAGGGATGCGGTGTGCTCCCTTGAGCGTGCCTTCCAAGCCGCGGCAATCAACAACCGTGATAGCAGAAGTGAAGACCCTCCGGAGACCATCCCCAAGAATAAGCTGCCGCGCCAAGCAGGACCCCAAGAAGATGGCGTCGCATCAGGAGCCTTGTCAGGATCGGCGCCTGCTCTAGGGGCGCCTCCCGCCACTGCATAGGAAAGTGTGCCCGGCACCCTCCTCAGGCAGGGCTCGGGGGCTCTCTTCTAGAGGGCCTCAGACCTTGCCAATCTCACGAGGGAGGCGCTTGGGCACCACTTGGAAGCGTGCTTCACGACACGTGTTCCTTAGGAGAGCATGGGCGCGAGGAATGCCCACCACCCAGGAGTTCATCGCCAAGACCACCCAAGAGCTACAAGACGCAAGGGCCATGTGTGGCGATAGCCGTTCACAGAGTGTGGCTCACCGCCCAGGCGAAGGTGCTGAGCTGCGCGCCTGCGTTGACGTCCCAGGGCTCAACAGGGCCGCAACTCAGGAACGCTTCTGGCCATCACGCGTGGGCCACTGTGTGGGTCCACCTCACAGCTTCGTTCGCATGCCCTTCGGCTTGCTGAGCGTGGCATCGGCCCATCGGCATAATATGCGGCAAGTCCAGGCGGCTCAGGAGGCCAGGTCCCGCGCCGTTCTGGAGGAGATGGCGATGGCCTTCAGGGAACCACCTGAGCCCCCAGAGCCTCCTGAGGCTCAGGGTCCCGGTGGCTCATGAGGAGTCATTCCTTCGACGCGCGGCTTCAGCTGCACCAACTCTACTTCGTCTACAGACCCAGGTGACATCTTCCAAGTTCATTTAAGCTAGGAGCGCCCCTCGGGCTGCACTATTCCCAGGCCACATGGGTCCGTCCCTGTGGCATGTATCCTTTCTGCTTATGTTTCTAAGATTACCTCGCTGGGGGCGCCCCTCGGGCTGCATCATCCCCACGCCGCTCGGGCCAGACCTAGTGGCATGTACCTTCTTGCATTTATCTCAGGCAATCTGCGCTTCATGCTTAACCTGCCAACTGCTATCACCTGTTTGATTACCGCCCACCATGGGTCCGTTCGCCCCATGCAATTTGCTTGCATGTTAAAAGGGGGGCTCCTGAGCATCGCGACTCAGGAGCTCTTACTGGCTCTCCAACCCTCACCCCTGGCCTTGACCACGGCATCATGACCTGGCATACCAGTGGCGGCTGAGCTCGCTCGAGGGCCAGGACCAGAGGACGTAGAGTGCTTGCATCTAACCACCTTGCAGGAACATACAGTCACCAAGACTTAAGACCAGGCGCAACCCGCCTTGCGATAGGGCCTCGTGAGTCCCGTGCTGGCTCGCGAGTGCCCAGATACACCTCGCAGCCCTGCCGTGCAAGCCACGTGTCAAGGCGGGGCTGTACATGCCCCGGGGGCTCCTCCCGGAGGGGGCCCCCCATCCCACGCCCAAGTGGAAGCTCCATGCTCCGTGCTGGCTGTCGACACTACCGAGGAGCGGCTATGCCCGTGCACAAGCGGAAGCACTACGCTCCGCGCTGGTGATAAACAACTGAGGGCGACCCCACAGTCGTACCAACCTCAGGGAGCCCAGAGCTCAGCGCCCAGCCTCACCACGACGCCTCCCCTCGGGAGAGTCGCGCGAGGGGGCTGGGCACGGGGGCTGCGCTCAGGTCACGCCCAAGCGCACGCCACCCAACCAGGTCCCAGGGACCTGGGTGTCGCGCACCCCTCCCTAGGCCTCGGTGAGGGCAGGTATGGAAATTGTTTGAACGTCAAGGGGGACTCCTGAGCATCGTGACTCAGGAGCCTAACTGGTCACGTAGCCCCTCGCTCCTTGGTCTGTCCTAGTCTCCGGTTGGCCCAGTGGCGGTTGAGGTATGCGCGGGGCCGGGCTCTGCCGACGTAGAACATTAATCTATCCTCACGGACTCTCCCTATATGTTGTTCGCACGTCAAGGGGGGCTCTTGAGCATCGCCACTCAGGACCGTCCTGGTCTCTAGTCGGCCCAACGACGGTTGAGGTATGCGCGGGGCCGGGCTCTGCCGACACAGAATAAGGCAAATAAGGAAGGAAAACGCAGAATCTCAAAGCAAATATTACAAGCATACTATTCTCACAATACCAAATGAAGTCTAAACGCCTCCACGAGGCCTGATGTATGTCGCAGGAATGAAACAAGGAGAATAGCCGCGGGTCACCCCTGGATGTCACCGTCGCCTGCGGAAGGTGTTGGGGAACGTAGTAATTTCAAAAATTTCCTACGCATACGCAAGATCATGGTGATGCATAGCAACGAGAGGGGAGAGTGTTGTATACGTACCCTCGTAGACCGAAAGCGGAAGCGTTAGCACAACGCGGTTGATGTAGTCGTATGTCTTCATGATCCGACCGATCAAGTACCGAACGTACGACACCTCTGAGTTCAGCACACGTTCAGCCTGATGACGTCCCTCAAACTCCGATCCAGCCGAGTGTTGAGGGAGAGTTTCGTCAGCACGACGGTGTGGTGATGATGATGATGTTCTACCAACGCAGGGCTTTGTCTAAGCACGCTACAGTATTATCGAGGTGGACTATGATGGAGGGGGGCACCGCACACGGCTAAAAGATCAAACGATCAATTGTTGTTTCTATGGGGTGCCCCTGTCCCCGTATATAAAGGAGCAAGGGGAGGAGGCGGCCGGCCAGGGAGAGGCGCGCCAAGGGGGAGTCCTACTCCCACTAGGAGTAGGACTCCTCCTATTCCTGGTAGGAGTAGGAGAGGGGGAAGGAAAGGGGGAGGGGGAGAAGGAAAGAGGGGCCCGACCCCCCTTGACCTAAACCAATTCGGTTTGGGCCTTGGGGGGGGGCGCCCCACACTCCCCTTGCTGCCCTCTATTTCCACTAAGGCCCATCTAGGCCCATTAAGCCCCCCCCCCCGGGGGGGGAGGGTTCCGGTAACCCCTGGTACTTCGGTAAAATCCCGATTTCACCCGGAACACTTCCGATATCCAAATATAGGCTTCCAATATATCAATATTCATGTATCGACCATTTTGAGACTCCTAGTCATGTCCGTGATCACATCTGGGACTCCGAACAACCTTCGGTACATCAAAACATATAAACTCATAATATAACTGTAATCGAAACGTTAAGCGTGCGGACCCTACGGGTTCGAGAACTATGTAGACATGACTGAGACACGTCTCCAGTCAATAACCAATAGCGGAACCTGGATGTTCATATTGGTTCCCACATATTCTACGAAGATCTTTATCGGTCAGACCGCATAACAACATACGTTGTTCCCTTTGTCACCGGTATGTTACTTGCCCGAGATTCGATCGTCGGTATCTCAATACCTAGTTCAATCTCGTTACCGGCAAGTCTCTTTACTCGTTCCGTAATACATCATCCTGCAACTAACTCATTAGTTGCAATGCTTGCAAGGCTTAAGTGATGTGCATTACCGAGAGGGCCCAGAGATACCTCTCCGACAATCGGAGTGACAAATCCTAATCTCGAAATACGCCAACCCAACAAGTACCTTTGGAGACACATGTAGAGCACCTTTAGAATTACCCAGTTACGTTGTGACGTTTGGTAGCACACAAAGTGTTCCTCCGGTAAACGGGAGTTGCATAATCTCATAGTCATAGGAACATGTATAAGTCATGAAGAAAGCAATAGCAACATACTAAACGATCGGGTGCTAAGCTAACGGAATGGGTCAAGTCAATCACATCATTCTCCTAATGGTGTGATCCCGTTAATCAAATGACAACCCATGTCAATGGTTAGGAAACTTAACCATCTTTGATCAACGAGCTAGTCAAGTAGAGGCATACTAGTGACACTCTATTTGTCTATGTATTCACACATGTATTATGTTTCCGGTTAATACAATTCTAGCATGAATAATAAACATTTATCATGATATAAGGAAATAAATAATAACTTTATTATTGCCTCTAGGGCATATTTCCTTCAGTCTCCCACTTGCACTAGAGTCAATAATCTAGATTACACAGTAATGATTCTAACACCCATGGAGTCTTGGTGCTGATCATATTTTGCTCGTGGAAGAGGCTTAGTCAACGGGTCTGCAACATCCAGATCCGTATGTATCTTGCAAATTTCTATGTCTCCCGCCTGGACTAAATCCCGGATGGAATTGAAGCGACTCTTGATGTGCTTGGTTCTCTTGTGAAATCTGGATTCCTTCGCCAAGGCAATTGCACCAGTATTGTCACAAAAGATTTTCATTGGACCCGATGCACTTGGTATTACACCTAGATCAGATATGAACTCCTTCATCCAGACTCCTTCATTTGCTGCTTCCGAAGCAACTATGTACTCCACTTCACACGTAGATCCTGCCACAACACTTCGTTTAGAACTGCACCAACTGACAGCTCCACCGTTCAATGTAAACACGTATCCGGTTTGCGATTTAGAATCGTCCGGATCAATGCCAAAGCTTGCATCAACGTAACCGTTTACGATGAGCTCTTTGTCACCTCCATAAATGAGAAACATATCCTTAGTCCTTTTCAGGTATTTCAGGATGTTCTTGACCGATGTCCAGTGATCCACTCCTGGATTACTTTGGTACCTCCCTGCTAGACTTATAGCAAGGCACACATCAGGTCTGGTACACAACATTGCATACATGATAGAGCCTATGGCTGAAGCATAGGGAACATCTTTCATTTTCTCTCTATCTTCTGCAGTGGTCGGGCATTGAGTCTTACTCAACTTCACACCTTGTAACACAGGCAAGAACCCTTTCTTTGCTTGATCCATTTTGAACTTCTTCAAAACTTTGTCAAGATATGTGCTTTGTGAAAGTCCAATTAAGCGTCTCGATCTATCTCTATAGATCTTGATGCCCAATATATAAGCAGGTTCACTGAGGTATTTCATTGAAAAACTCTTATTCAAGTATCCCTTTATGCTATCCTATAATTCTATATCATTTCCAATCAACAATATGTCATCCACATATAATATTAGAAATGCTACAGATCTCCCACTCACTTTCTTATAAATACAGGCTTCTCCAAAAGTCTGTATAAAACCAAATGCTTTGATCACATTATCAAAGCATTTATTCCAACTCCGAGAGGCTTGCACCAGTCCATAAATGGATCGCTGGAGCTTGCACACTTTGTTAGCTCCCTTTGGATCGACAAAACCTTTCGGTTGCATCATATACAACTCTTCTTCCAGAAATCCATTCAGGAATGCAGTTTTGACATCCATTTGCCAAATTTCATAATCATAAAATGCGGCAATTGCTAACATCATTCGGACAGACTTAAGCATCGCTACGGGTGAGAAGGTCTCATCGTAGTCAATCCCTTGAACTTGTCGAAAACCTTTCGCAACAAGTCGAGCTTTATAGACAGTAACATTATTGTCAACGTCAGTCTTCTTCTTGAAGATCCATTTATTCTCAACTGCTTGCCGATCAACGGGCAAGTCAACCAAAGTCCACACTTTGTTCTCATACATGGATCCCATCTCAGATTTCATGGCTTCAAGCCATTTTGCGGAATCTGGGCTCACCATCGCTTCTTCATAGTTCGTAGGTACGTCATGGTCTAGTAGCATAACTTCCAGAATAGGATTACCATACCACTCTGGTGCGGATCTTACTTTGGTTGACCTACGAGGTTCAGTAACAACTTGATCTAAAGTTTCATGATCATCATCATTAACTTCCTCACTAATTGGTGTAGGTGTCGCAGAAACCGGTTTCTGTGATGAACTACTTTCCAATAAGGGAGCAGGTACAGTTACCTCATCAAGTTCTACTTTCCTCCCACTCACTTCTTTTGAGAGAAACTCCTTCTCTAGAAAAACTCCGAATTTAGCAACAAAAGTCTTGCCTTCGGATCTGTGATAGAAGGTGTACCCAACAGTCTCCTTTGGGTATCCTATGAAGACACATTTCTCCGATTTGGGTTCGAGCTTATCAGGTTGAAGCTTTTTCACATAAGCATCGCAGCCCCAAATTTTCAGAAACCACAACTTTGGTTTCTTACCAAACCACAGTTCATAAGGCGTCGTCTCAACGGGTTTCGATGGTGCCCTATTTAACGTGAATGCGGCCGTCTCTAAAGCATAACCCCAAAATAATAGCGGTAAATCAGTAAGAGACATCATAGATCGCACCATATCTAGTAAAGTACGATTACGACGTTCAGACACACCATTACGCTGTGGTGTTCCGGGTGGCGTGAGTTGCGAAACTATTCCGCATTGTTTCAAATGAAGACCAAACTCATAATTCAAATATTCTCCTCGACGATCAGATCGTAGAAACTTTATTTTCTTGTTACGATGATTTTCAACTCCACTCTGAAATTCTTTGAAGTTTTCAAATGTTTCAGATTTATGTTTCATTAAGTAGATATACCCATATCTGCTTAAATCATCTGTGAAGGTGAGAAAATAATGATATCCGCCACAAGCCTCAACATTCATCGGACCACATACATCTGTATGTATGATCTCCAACAAATCTGTTGCTCTCTCCATAGTTCTGGAGAACGGCGTTTTAGTCATCTTGCCCATGAGGCACGGTTCGCAAGTACCAAGTGATTCATAATCAAGTGGTTCCAAAAGTCCATCAGTATGGAGTTTCTTCATGCGCTTTACACCGATATGACCTAAACGGCAGTGCCACAAATAAGTTCCACTATCATTATCAACTCTGCATCTTTTGGCTTCAATATTATGAATATGTGTACCACCACTATTGAGATTTAGCGAAAATACACCACTCTTCAAGGGTGCATGACCATAAAATATATTACTCATATAAATAGAACAACCATTATTCTTTGATTTAAATGAATAACCGTCTCGCATCAAACAAGATCCAGATATAATGTTCATGCTCAACGATGGCACCAAATAACAATTATTTAGGTCTAATACTAATCCCGAAGGTAGATGTAGAGGTAGCGTGCCGACCGCGATCACATCGACTTTGGAACCATTTGCCACGCGCATCGTCACCTCGTCCTTAGACAATCTTCGCTTAATCCGTAGCCCCTGTTTCGAGTTGCAAATATTAGCAACAGAACCAGTATCAAATACCCAGGTGCTACTGCGAGCATTAGTAAGGTACACATCAATAACATGTATATCACATATACCTTTGTTCACCTTGCCATCCTTCTTATCTGCCAAATACTTGGGGCAGTTCCGCTTCCAGTGACCAGTCTGCTTGCAGTAGAAGCACTCAGTCTCAGGCTTAGGTCCACACTTGGGTTTCTTCTCCTGAGCAGCAACTTGCTTGATGTTCTTCTTGAAGTTCCCCTTCTTCTTCCCTTTGCCCTTTTTCTTGAAACTGGTGGTCTTATTGACCATCAACACTTGATGCTCCTTCTTGATTTCTACCTCCGCTGCCTTTAGTATTGCGAAGAGCTCAGGAATTGTCTTATCCACCCCTTGCATATTATAGTTCATCATAAAGCTCTTATAGCTTGGTGGTAGTGATTGGAGAATTCTGTCAATGATGCTATCATCCAGAAGATTAACTCCTAGTTGAATTAAGTGATTGCAGTACCCAGACATCTTGAGTATATGCTCACTGACAGAACTATTCTCCTCCATCTTGCAGCTATAGAACTTATTGGAGACTTCATATCTCTCAATCCGGGCATTCTTTTGAAATATTAACTTCAACTCCTGGAACATCTCATATGCTCCATGACGTTCAAAACATCGTTGAAGTCCCGGTTCTAAGCCGTAAAGCATGGCACACTGAACTATCGAGTAGTCATCAACATGTGTCTGCCAGGCATTCACAATGTCTGCAGTTGCTGGTGCAGGTGGTACACCTAGCGGTGCTTCCAAGATGTAATTCTTCTGAGCAGCAATGAGGATAATCCTCAAGTTACGGACCCAGTCCGTGTAATTGCTACCATCATCTTTCAACTTTGTTTTCTCAAGGAACGCATTAAAATTCAATGGAACAACAGCACGGGCCATCTATCTACAATTAACATAGACAAGCAAGATACTATCAGGTACTAAGTTCATGATTAATTTAAGTTCAATTAATCATATTATTTAAGAACTCCCACTTAGATAGACATCCCTCTAATCCTCTAAGTGATTACGTGATCCATATCAACTAAACCATGTCTGATCATCACGTGAGATGGAGTAGTTTCAATGGTGAACATCACTATGTTGATCATATCTACTATATGATTCACGCTCGACCTTTCGGTGTCCGTGTTCCGAGGCCATATGTGTTATATGCTAGGCTCGTCAAATTTAACCTGAGTATTCCGCATGTGCAACTATTTTGCACCCGTTGTATTTGAACGTAGAGCTTATCACACCCGATCATCACGTGGTGTCTCAGCACGAAGAACTTTCGCAACAGTGCATACTCAGGGAGAACACTTATACTTTGATAATTTAGTGAGGGATCATCTTATAATGCTACCGTCAATCAAAGCAAGATAAGATGCATAAAAGATAAACATCACATGCAATCAATATAAGTGATATGATATGGCCATCATTATCTTGTGCTTGTGATCTCCATCTCCGAAGCACCGTCATGATCACCATCGTCACCGGCGCGACACCTTGATCTCCATCGTAGCATCATTGTCGTCTCGCCAATCTTATGATTCCACGACTATCGCTACCGCTTAGTGATAAAGTAAAGCATTACAGGGCGATTACATTTCATACAATAAAGCGATAACCATATGGCTCCTGCCAGTTGCTGATAACTCGGTTACAAAACATGATCATCTCATACAATAAAATTTAGCATCATTTCTTGACCATATCACATCACAACATGCCCTGCAAAAACAAGTTAGACGTCCTCTACTTTGTTGTTGCAAATTTTACATGGCTGCTATGGGCTTAGCAAGAACCGTTCTTACCTACACATCAAAACCACAATGATAGTTTGTCAAGTTGGTGCTGTTTTAACCTTCGCAAGGACTGGGCGTAGCCACACTCGGTTCAACTAAAGTTGGAGAAACTGACACCCGCCAGCCACCTGTGTGCAAAGCACGTCGGTAGAACCAGTCTCGCATAAGCGTACGCGTAATGTCGGTCCGGGCCGCTTCATCCAACAATACCGCCGAACCAAAGTATGACATGTTGGTAAGCAGTATGACTTATATCGCCCACAACTCACTTGTGTTCTACTCGTGCATATGACATCTACGCATAAAATTTGGCTCTGATACCACTGTTGGGGAACGTAGTAATTTCAAAAATTTCCTACGCACACACAAGATCATGGTGATGCATAGCAACGAGAGGGGAGAGTGTTGTCTACGTACCCTCGTAGACCGAAAGCGGAAGCGTTAGCACAACGCGGTTGATGTAGTCGTACGTCTTCACGATCCGACCGATCAAGTACCAAACGTACGACACCTCTGAGTTCAGCACATGTTCAGCCCCATGACATCCCTCGAACTCTGATCCAGCCGAGTGTTGAGGGAGAGTTTTGTCAGCATGACGGCGTGGTGACGATGATGAAGTTCTACCGACGCAGGGCTTTGTCTAAGCACCACTATAATATTATCGAGGTGGACTATGGTGGAGGGGGGCACCGCACACGGCTAAAAGATCAAACGATCAATTGTTGTTTCTATGGGGTGCCCCTGCCCCCGTATATAAAGGAGCAAGGGGAGGAGGTGGCCGTCCAGGGAGAGGCGCGCCAAGGGGGAGTCCTACTCCCACTAGGAGTAGGACTCCTCCTATTCCTAGTAGGAGTAGGAGAGGGGGAAGGAAAGGGAGAGGGGGAGAAGGAAAGAGGGGCCCGGCCCCCCTTGCCCTAAACCAATTCGGTTTGGGACTTGGGGGGTGCGCCCCACACTCCCCTTGCTGCCCTCTATTTCCACTAAGGCCCATGTAGGCCCATTAAGACCCCCCCCCCACAGGGGGGGGGGGGGTTCCGGTAACCCCCGGTACTCTGGTAAAATCCCGATTTCACCTGGAACACTTCCGATATCCAAATATAGGCTTCCAATATATCAATCTTCATGTCACGACCATTTCGAGACTCATCGTCATGTCCGTGATCACATCCGGGACTCCGAACAACCTTCGGTACATCAAAACATATAAACTCATAATATAATTGTCATCGAAACGTTAAGCGTGCGGACCCTACGGGTTTGAGAACTATGTAGACATGACCGAGACACGTCTCCGGTCAATAACCAATAGGGGAACCTGGATGTTCATATTGGTTCCCACATATTCTACGAAGATCTTTATTGGTCAGACCGCATAACAACATACATTGTTCCGTTTGTCATCGGTATGTTACTTGCCCGAGATTCGATCGTCGGTATCTCAATACCTAGTTCAATCTCGTTACCGGCAAGTCTCTTTACTCGTTCCGTAATACATCATCCTGCAACTCACTCTTTAGTTGCAATGCTTGCAAGGCTTAAGTGATGTGCATTACCGAGAGGGCCCAGAGATACCTCTCCGACAATCGGAGTGACAAATCCTAATCTCGAAATATGCCAACCCAACAAGTACCTTTGGAGACACCTGTAGAGCACCTTTATAATCACCCAGTTACGTTGTGACATTTGGTAGCACACAAAGTGTTCCTCCGGTAAACGGGAGTTGCATAATCTCATAGTCATAGGAACATGTATAAGTCATGAAGAAAGCAATAGCAACATACTAAACGATCGGGTGCAAAGCTAACGGAATGGGTCAAGTCAATCACATCATTCTCCTAATGGTGTGATCCCGTTAATCAAATGACAACCCATGTCAATGGCCAGGAAACTTAACCATCTCTAATCAACGAGCTAGTCAAGTAGAGGCATACTAGTGACACTCTGTTTGTCTATGTATTCACACATGTATTATGTTTCCGGTTAATACAATTATAGCATGAATAATACACATTTATCATGATATAAGGAAATAAATAATAACTTTATTATTGCCTCTAGGGCATATTTCATTCCGAAGGAGCTCCCCTGTGGGCGATGATGTCTTCACCTTCGCCACCAGCCGCAGGATCCGCGGCATCACCAGACAGAGGATGGGAGACAAAGCCACGGAACTTCCCCAACAAAGCCTACACTTGACCTTGAACGGCTCCAGCAGCTCGTCAAGCTGGGCGTTGGGGTCACGGAGGTGCATATGGCTGAGGACGCGGGTAAGAGCGGCTGAAGACAGAACGCGAGCTTTCGCCTCCGCCATGGGACCGAGGCCCTCAACAACCTCCTCAAGCGCCTTCACCATGAGAGGAAGCAGCTTGGCGGGGCCGTCCTTGTCGGTATCCAGCGGCTTCTCCAGGGCACGCTCGTAGAGCATCTTCAGCGCCTTTGGAGATCTCTTCTCGAGATCGGCGAAGGCCACACGGTCTTCAGCCAAGACCCGCGCCTTGGCGTTGAGATCGGCCTCCTTCGCCCCCATCTTCTGCTCCAGCTCCTCCAACCGGTTGCGCTTAGCAACCTGCCTCTTCCCCAGCTCTGCCAGCTCAGCATCACGGTTCCTGACGGCTTCCTCCTGGGCCTTCATCTCCTTCTCCTCTGATTTGCGGCGGCACGCCTTTTCGGCGTGCTTATCGCGCAGGCTCCGCAACTCACCCTCCAGCGCTTGGCAGCGGTCACGGGCGACCTGGGCGTCTTTCAGCGCCACCTCACGATCGGCTGCAGCATCGACGACCCCTTGCTTCTCCCTCTCAGAAGCCGCAATAGCCTGGCCCAGCACCGCACGTACCGCCAGGTTAGAGTGAAGCCAGCCGGAGGCCAACTCCAGACGCCCGGCCACCAGGCGCGGGTCAGCGCTCAGGAGATCCACCTGCAGTTGGGTCATCTCTGAAAAGGCACGCTCCAAGACGACAGCAGGAATAGAGGAACCAAGGAGGGGAGGCGCATCAGTAGGAGGAAGTGGCGTCGTTACCAGGGCTTGGGAGACCGCAGGCCCCGGAGCAGCTGGGACCTCATCAGCCACGCCAAGTACCGACACCTCCGGAGCCAGCGGAGCCATGGGGGCTGACTCCATGCGACGGACCTCCTCTTGGCCCCACAAAGATGACCGGGCTGGGGAGGCACGGGCGATCTTGCCTCCTTGCTCTACGGAGGGAGGCACAACCGCCTTACCATCCTTCCTCTTCTTTGCCGAAGATGTCGGCCTGATCAACCAAAGGCGAGCGTCAGAAAAAACGGGCGCCTGCACGGACCAAGCGAAGTTCGAAACACCTACCAGTCCACCGCAAGGTACTCAACCCTTCGCTTGTGAAGCTTGAGGCCCGACAGCATCTGGACCTAAGGAGCAGGCGCTTGGGCTCCGATGGCGCCATGAGGTGCCGATGTGGAACCGGATCCAGCCCCAGGAGGTGTTGGAGTGGAGGCGGCACCACGGTCCACCAGCGACGACCTACCCTTCGTCGGGATGAGGGGTTGCTCCTTCCCTCCTTGGTAGGCATCGGCCTCAGCATCATCAGGAAGGGCGCGGAGAATCTCGGCCTTGCTCGAAGGGGAGGTCTCCTCCACCTCTTCCGGGGTCTCCTCAGAGTCCTCCTCCTCCTCCCCCTCTCTGCGGGACTCGCCAGAAGACACCTCCACCGGCTTTGGCGCCGGAGGGGCTCCCGAAAGCACCGGCGGCACCAGCCCGCGCGCATCAAAAGTCAGCCTGGAGGCGATAAATTCCTCCCGGTACCTGCATTGGAACAGGAGAATGAAGGCACTAGGCAGGTACTCCTAGTTGTCTCCAACTATGAGGCGCAGGACGGCGTCCAGTTCGTCGTCAGGCAGGTCCCCCGGCCTCAGGCGGGCCTTGTTTTCCCCTCCTTCAAGCTTCCAGAAGGGGCACGCACGCGCCTGGAGTGGGGCGACCCGCAACGTCAAGAACTCCCTCAGGAGCATCACTCCCGTTATTTTGGCCGCCCACGCATTGCCCGGCTCCAGGTCAGCCATCATCTGCTCCAACACTGACGATGCCCGCTCGTCGACAAGCTCCGCCCTGGGCCACTCCTTGCCTTGCCGAGGCGCCTCCGTCGGCAACACCAGGCGCGGATGGGCGAGCTTGGCGCCCACCATGACCCACTTGGATCGAATGTTGTCGGCCCTCTTCCCGGTGCTCGAGATCGAGTTGGCCTTGCTGGACACGACGAAGTTAGCGCATCCAGAGATGTGGCCCTCGCTGACACGGAGGAAGAAGAAATGGCGCAGGAGCGCCACGGACGGCATCACGCCCAGGTACGCCTCACAATAGTAGGCAAAGATGGACATGAGGAGGACAGAGTTGGAATGGAGGTGCAACGCTTGCAGCCCATAGTGGTCGAGGACTTCATAAAAGAAATCAGAGAAGGGAGGAACCAACCCCACAGCAACGCCGCTCGAAAAGAAGGGGAAGAAGGTGCTCCCCTTAGGCTTCGGCTCGTCGGAGGCAAGCCGGAGCTCCGTCTTCCCCCACTCGTTGATCTCTCCTGCCGTCAGCAGGCGCACCGAGGCAAGGCTCTTCTCCGTGATAGTGGGCGCCTCAAGAGCGGGCTCGTACCAAGCCAGGGACGAGGAAGCCTTGACCTTGCGCGGCGCCATGAGTGGCAGATGCAGAACGAGGCCGGAGCAGATCTGTAGGTAGCGGCGGCAAAGAGCAAGAAAGGGGATCTGGAGCGAGGCGAGGAAGATACAATGAAGGCAAGTGCCGCCCACGCCAGCCTTTTTCTCAGGTCAAGCAGTTGCCGAAACAACGTGGGGAAGCGGGAACGCCCACGTCCAATCAACCGCCACGCATCAACCGAGGCCGCGGGCTTTGGGGGCCCGCGGCGCTTCAAGCTTGACCCTTGGCTTCGCCGTGAAGCCAAGCCCGCGCGCACCTTGGTCCTGGGGGTTACTGTCGGCATTCTGGGAACGGGGGTCCCTAGACTTGCCTGCCTGCGGCCTGCGGCGTGGCTGAGCCAGCAGGCCGTACGGCCCATCCTCACCAACAAAGCACCCAAGACCCTCGCGAGGGGCCAAGCATCGCGAGGCGGATGATTCAAGACCTCCTCTGGAGTGGCCTAGCCAGGCATGCTCACAAGGAGCGGAGATATCAAGGCGAGGCGAACCTCATGAGGTTCTCGTGACGTGAGCCGTGACGATCGACACCAGGCGGGTGCCAGCGCGCACATCGTCCTTGTTTCCTCTTTGGTGCAAAGGGGGCAAGCGCAGCCGCGGAGTACCGAGGCCTCAGGAAAAGGTTGCCATTTCGGTGCAACAAGACCAAGACCATGGACTGCAAGACGGAGGTCACCGTGGAGCCCAGAACAGCGTCACCACCAGAACTTTGTGTAGGCGAAGAGTACTTTTGTCAGGATAACTTGTACTAGCTGCCCCCTTCAAATTAGCCCGCCATTGTTGGTTCCCTTCCCGCTCGATATTTGGGAAGAGGACCAGGGCCTCTATAAATAGGACTAGCCACCACAGTGAAAAGGGGGAGGAAGGAAGAGAGAGGAAGATCTGATCTTAGCTGGAGGATCGAAGCTTGAGAGAGACCACCCCCCCACACACAAGCTCGTCGAGCACAAGAACGCCTCAACCTCGGGAGGCCGTTCTTCTCTTGTATTGTTCATCATCAGCCCAAGAGGCAATCCACCACCACCACACTGGAGTAGGGTATTACACCACAACGGTGGCCCAAACCAGTATAAACCCCGTGTCCTTCTGTGTTGTGTGTTCGTCGAGTTCGTCCGCAAGATTCTAGCGAGCTAGGGCGTAGATCGGTTGGAGGGAAAGACTTCGCATGCACCCCAGTGTTCGAACCTTAAGGGTTTGCCGGGACCCCATACCCCGACACATTACAGTTAAGATATCCTAAGATCTGGAAAACATGATCACCAACAACACTTGAGCCAGTCTTAGAGGCAAGACTAGGAACCTATTCTTTACTGTTTATCATTCCACATGTGCATATGATTTTTCCACTGAATCACATATTCCAGTATCATTGCAATTATAGCATGAAATATAAACTATTAATTATGAAACCGGAAATATAATAATACAATATTAATGCCTATAGGGCATATTTCCAACAAAAGTGCCCACCAAAACAAAGAGAGAAAAAAGAGAAAGGGCACACTACTATGCTTTATCCATACTTGTGCTTCAGAGTAGCACCATGTACTTTATATATAGATTTTTCATATATCAAATTTTCGTGCCAGTGGGATCTTTTACATTATAGAACTTGACTTGCATATTTTGATGATGAGCTTCCTCACACTACTGCAGGATGATGCTAACACGAACTACAATCAGAGGCCCTTCGACGAAACTGTATGCGACGCATTAATCGCAAATGATGTTGTAATAAAACGGTCAAAATGATACGAAACATTTGTGATGGTGGAGACATCAAACACGATTCAGATTATAGTTGTGTGTGCGATGCGTGGCATACAGTTCACTCGAATGAACTGTTTACCATGAGCTTAACAACAGAAATGGCCGGCCAGAAGAAGGTGTGTATGATATACGGCATACAGTTCACCTGGATGAACTGTTTGTGATTAGATTACACAACAGAAATGGTTGGGCAGATCAAGGTGTGTGCGACATATGGCATACAGTTCACTCGAATGAATTGGTTGTGATGAGCCACGGCAAAATAAATAGTTCAACTTAACAAGATGTGCGTGATACGTGGCAAACAGGCAACTCGGATGAACTATTTGCGATGATAAAAAATAACACAAATATTTACAAGTGACAATTTGTGTGTGATACCAAGCAAACATGTCACTCTAGTGAACTGTTCGCGATGATAACTAGTAACACAAACAATTTGGCCTAATAAGATGTGTGTGTGATACTAGTCGTTTGCGATGGCTAGGAGCATCGCACACGATGCGCGGTGTGAGTACTCATGTGTGATGATTTATAAGTTACACATACTTATCCTTATGTTAACATGTGTGTGAAAGCACGTGACACAACATATGGTTGTGTGCTCCACTTAGTCTTCCCGCGCTCTAGCGAAGACTTCCCGCGTAGCCGTAGGGTTAAATTGTAAAACCCTCAAACCCCTATCCAGCTCCTAGCTTTAAATAACCACAATAATGGTTGGCGGTGTCGACTAACTACTGATCCCCTTACTATCTAGTTATCCACACATACCAGCATACCCCCAACGGACGACGACTGGATTTAGTTGGGCGACGATGGAATAGAGGCTGGCGGCGCGATGGTCGGCTTGGCGTTCGACGACCATGCCACCGCCTCTCCCAACGACGGCCAGAGGAAGCAGGAAATGTTGTATGCGCAAGCCGCCAGGTTAGCAAGGGTCATCCTAAAAGCGGACAGAGAACGCTAGCGGATGATACTGCTGGCTCGGTGCAGAGTACGACGGATGGTGCGGGCGGCTGTGACGCCCGAATAATTAAGCTACAGTAATCTCCTACTAATGAGGCCAGGCCATCATTCTTACTGTTGCTAATCCTCATTTGATCCGAAGCATAATTCAAATTCAATTCAAATTAAAGTCCAAAATTCAAGTTTCTCAAACATGCAAAATAAAATGTTCAAAGTGTGGAAAATATTCCATAACTACTTATGGTGGTGACCCAACACTTTTGTAAAGTGTTTAAATCCCCTTTTGTGAATATAACAGTGGCTTAAACAATCATTTAAATGCCTTTCCATTTATGAAAAATTTCAAACAAACTCAAAAGCCTCCCAAACTTTTTGTGGCAGTGCTAGTAAATGCAAGATATTTATCTGGCCAAGTCCCACTTTGTACAAAATACATTTGCTAGCTAAAATAAAATAAAAAAAGAAAACGCAAAAGGAAAAAGAGATAAGGCCCCTACTCCCCTAGGCCTAGCCCACCTGGGTCGGCCCAGCGGCCTACCTCCCCCCGGGTCGCCACCCTCCCCTGTTCCACCCACCGAGCGAGCGCCCAAGCACGCTCCGCCGGACCACCTCGCCGCCCCTGCCGAGTGGATAAGGATCCCCCCGACGCCTCGGTTCCTTCCTCCTCTACCACTCCACCCACTCCCCACTTGCCCTTCTTCTTCCCTTCTCCACCTCTCCCTCTCCATCGATCTGGATAGGAGGCCAACGCGGTCGCCGCCATGCCCACTTCGATCCCACGCCTAGCAGCCACCCCTCGCCTCTCCACCGTGCCCACCAGCTATGTCCTGCTCCCCTATGTCGCATGCGCCATCAGGCTCAAGCCGGGCGCCTCTCCTTCGAGCGGGGCGAGGTCGTCTTTAACCTTGAGACGCCGCAGCTTCCGTCATTGTTTTGGCCACCTTGAGCCTCCCCTGAGTCCGCTTTAGCACATTTGCAGGAGCCCGGTGAGCACCATGTCCGGTCCCTCTCCCGCTGCCCTCCTTGTAAGCCGTAGGTCGCCCCCAATGCACTCACGTTTCCGCCGCCGCAGTCGAGCTCGCTGGCATGGCCCCCGTGGCCGCAGTCCGCACCGAGCCCACTTGCGTGCTTAGCAGCTCTAGCCACACCCAACGCACGCGCTCCTCACTCCCATTACCCGGTCCTTCCCGACGCGCCCGCGCCAGGTCCTGCATCACCGTGCGCTGCTATTTGCGCAGCTGCTGCTGCCACGCGTGCATGCGCGGGCCGCGTTGCAGCCCTCAGGCGCCCGCCTCGCGCTCGACCACGCCGCTCGCCGGCAGCCCCTGCGACCGCGGCCCCGCCCCGCCTCTGCCGCTGGCCTCGCTTCGCCCGCCTGCGCCCAACCGCGCCTACTGCCGCAGCTAACCGCGCGTTGTGCTGGCCCCTGCGCGACGTGCCTCGCCTCGTAGCCAACCGTGCTCCCGGCGGACACGCCCCCTTGCTGCCTCCGACGGTTGCCTTTGGCCACCCTGCTGGCCGCCGACTCCCCGCCGTCCGCTCGCAGCAACGCCTCTGCTTGCCGCTGCCGTCCGCCCGCCTCAACCCACCGTCGGCCGCGCCCTGGCCTCGGCTCATGACCGCGGCCGCGCCCCTGATGAGGGAGTCCTGGATTAAGGGGTCCTCGGGCATCCGACCTTTTGGACATGGGCCGGGTTGATGGGTCGTGAAGATACAAGACAGAAGACTCTCTCTCGTATCCGGATGGGACTCTCCTTGGCGTGGATGGCAAGCCTAGCATTCGGATATGAAGATTCCTTTCTCTGTAACCGACCTTGTACAACCCTAGTCCCCTCCGGTGTCTATATAAATCGGAGGGTTTAGTCCATAGAGGCAATCATAATCATACATGCTAGACTTCTAGGGTTTTAGCCATTATGATCTCGTGGTAGATCAACTCTGGTAACCCTCATACTCATCGATATCAATCAAGCAGGACGTAGGATATTACCTCCATCAAGAGAGCCCGAACCTGGGTAACACTTCGTGTCCCCCAACCTCCTGTTACCATCAACCTTAGACGCACAGTTCGGGACCCCCTACCCCGAGATCCACAGGTTTTGACACCGACATTGGTGCTTTCATTGAGAGTTCCACTGTGTCGCTGTCAGAAGGTTCGATGGCCCCATCCATCATCTGCAATGATGGTGCCCTAGGGGAGGTTTTTTTGCCCGGCCAGATCTTCGCATTCGGCGGCTTCCACTGCGGGCCAACTCGCTTGGCCATCTAGAGCAGATCGACAGCTACGCCCCAGGCCACCAGATTAGTTTTGGAAACCTGGATTATGTCACTGATATCCGAGGAGACTTGATCTTCCAAGGATTCACGACCCCAACCTCCGCTCTGGCCTTAGAGCCAGAGCGCCTCGTCAGGACCAAAGACAGGATTTCTAAACCTGTCGGACTATCTGTGGCCACTAGGCCCAGTACGGGAGAGCTAGAGGAAGCAGTATTGCCGGCAACCATCACAAAGCTGGACCCTTCCCCGGATACTGGCTCCGAACTCTCGGAGTCAGCATCGTGTGAGCTCACCCGAGGAATTCCCTTCCCGCCATACTCCACGGGTTCTTTTCTCCCTCAACAAACCTCGCCTTTAAGCGTGGCTCTGGACTTGATGCGCTCCCTCGTGATTACAAAGGAGCAACATCCGAACTACGCCCAGCCCGGACTAGGGGTTGAGAGCGGGGAATTTTACGTCCCACCCACCACCCACTTCATCACCACAGTTGAGGACTTAACTGTATGCTCGATTACGGCTCCGGAGACATCGATCGTATGGACGACGATGCCAGAGAGGAGCAACCGAAAACCCGCCATTTACCGGACGCTGGACGACCACCTCTTCGTATGACGTGTACATGGTGGATACACCCAAGGAGGGTGACATCGATAATGAAAAAAATCCAGTAGAGGATAACCTCCCGAGATACAACCAAAGCGCCGACGACGCCGCTCTAAATCACGCCGCAGCAAGGACAACAATACCGGCACGAGAGACAACGAAACTCCGGATGATGCCGAAGACCAAGAAAACCCTGTCGAGCAAAACTCTGAACAAGACGATCGGGAGGATGGGCAAGTAAGCCCTGATGAACAAGAATGAAGACTCGAAGGATAGTAATTACCTTCCAC
Source organism: Triticum aestivum (assembly GCF_018294505.1). Taxonomy (NCBI): domain Eukaryota; kingdom Viridiplantae; phylum Streptophyta; class Magnoliopsida; order Poales; family Poaceae; genus Triticum; species Triticum aestivum. Next base: position 389,362,726 of record NC_057797.1, on the reverse strand, counting down.
CCTCCAAGGATGAGGTGAGACTCGTCGACAAAGACTTTATCATGCCTGAGGAACCTCTCGAGCAAGAGCGCTTTAAGCAACGGCTAATAGCCACTACAAGGAGCCTGAAAATGAAGTAGCAGCAGCTTCAAGCTGATCAAGATCTGCTCAACGATAGATGCACTAATGTCCTGGCAGCAGAGGAATATGGCCTCGAGCGCCCAACCAATAGTTACCCGAAGCGTAAACTGCTACCTCAATTCGATGACGAGGCACTTGAGCCCGTACCATCAGCACATAATGTGGCTGATCGACCACCATGTGGCCGGGGCAAAACGACAACTCAAGCCGAACACCAGCCTGTCCTACCTCGCCGTAAAGGTAGAGGTAAAATAGCTCAGGGATACACATATGACCTGCGACAGGACCTGAAGAATAAAGCAGGTCCCGCCAGATCGATCTACATATCGAGGGGACGTACCCCAACGCGTGAGGACGGCTATCAAGCCGAACATAGCAAGCACAATCACGTCCGGTCCGAAAACCGTAGACGAACTCCATACGAACTACGTCACGATCTGGCCCGATATAGAGGCGCCGCACACCCCCTCTGCTTCACTAATAGAGTAATGGAACATGAATTCCCAGAAGGGTTCAAACCCGTGAATATCGAATCATATGATGGAACCACAGATCCTGCGGTATGGATTGAAGACTTTATTCTCCATATTCATATGGCCCATGGCGATGATCTTCATGCCATAAAATACCTCTCCCTAAAACTCAAGGGGCCAGCCGGACACTGGCTGAACAGCCTGCCTGAAAACTCTATTGGCAGCTGGGAAGACCTAGAAGATGCCTTCCACGACAACTTCGGCACATACATTAGACCTCTGGATGCCGATGACTTAAGTCACATAGTTTAATAGCCCGGAGAGTCAGCCAGGAAATTTTGGACCAGGTTCTTAACTAAAAAGAACCAGATCGTCGACTGCCCAGATGCCGAAGCCCTAGCGGCCTTTAAGCATAGCATCCGCGACGAATGGCTCGCCCGACGCCTCAGCCAACACTACAAAAAAAAGACACATCCGTGACATTTTGGGCCGAACGAAATTTTTTTTGTCATACTTATGACACTTCTATGACAATAATTGTGACAAAACCCGGTATCATCATAGAGATGGTGGGGTCCTACTTCTATGACAAAAAATCATGACAGAAAATGGGCTTTTCGTCCTGGGCGGGCCGGAGACGCAGTTGCATGACATTCTTTGGGCTGTCCATGACGGAAAAAACCATGATAGAAGCGAGGGCGCAGAAAATATCGGGGAGTCCCCGGTTATGGTGGGTGGTCGGGGGCCGAGCGATGCACGTTTCTCTCATATGTACGCGTGTGTGTGCAAGGCGTTGGGCTCTAACTAAACCCGAGCGAGACGTTGGGCTCTAACTGAATCCGAGCAATTGCACTGCAGGCTACACGTTACTGAACCCGAGCGATCAATCGATGGCTGTTAACTGAACCCGATCGAGTAATTCCTTCGCTACTGATGCTAACTGAAGCCGATCGATGCTGCCTCTGGATGAACAGTGAGTGTTGCGGGGGGGGGGGGGATGAACAGTTCCCCGTGGGGGTGGATGAATAGGACCCCATGGTGTTGCCTCTGGATGAACATTACCCTGATCAATCGAGCCAGTTGGGGCTGGATGAACGGGACCCCGTGGAGGGCAGGATGAACAGGACCACCCCGTGGAGGGCAGGATGAATAGTAGGCGCTGGAGGGCAGGATGAACAGTACCCCGTGGAGGGGTGGTTGAACAGGAGCCCGTGGAGAGGGCTGGTTGAACAGTAGCCGGTGGAGTAGCGCGCGGTGGAGGCTGGATGAACAGGAGCCCGTGGATGAATAGTCACAGGTGGAGGCTGGAGGAGGCCGACGGTGGATGAACAGTAGCCCGTGGAGGCTGGAGGGGGTCGACGGTGGAGATGAACAGTGTCTCGTGGAGTCCCGTTTTGCGGTACGCCACACCCCTCCCGATGAACAGGACCCCCATTTCGACTGTAGTGCTCCAACACAAGTCTGTTTCCTCCGTTTTGCGGTACGCCACACCCCTCCTGATCAACAGGACCCCCGTTTCGACCGTAGGAGGTCCGTTTCCTCCGTTTTGCGGTACGTCAGACTCCTCCCGATGAACAGGATCCCGTTTCGAACGTGGCCGGTCGAACACAAGGCCGTTTCCTCCGTTCTGCGGTACGCCAGGCCTCATTTCATTGCTTGTTCCGTCCAAGCCCTCCCGATGAATAGGACGACGCATTCTGTTTCGACCCAGCCGGTTGGCTCCCCATGAACACGACGACGATGCTGTTTCTCCATTCCGACCCAGCCATGTACACGAACCCTGGCCGTACGTACGCGCGAGTAGGCGTTCGAGACCCCGCCCATATGTACGTACATGGCCGTATTTACTTTCTTGCACCCTAGCCGCTGTACATATGTGTACATGCTAGGTGCACGCCTATGCTACGACATGTGCGTGCCTCTGCATCGACCAGTATGTATGTACACGTTCGCGACCAGAATGACAAAGCTATGTACGCTTTGACCACATGGGTCCCGACTGTCAGGCACTTCCTTGCATGCGAAGATGTAGCTGGTGGGTCCCAGCAGTCAGGGGGCGAATCTTTTTTTGCCTCGGTGCACTTCCTTGCGTGCGAAGGTGTAGCTGGTGGGTCCCAGCAGTCAGGGAGAAACATTTTTTTTCACGAAATACGGTGGCCCGTACGATGGGTCCCCGCTTTTAGGTAGAGGAATATTTATTTTGCACGTAATAAGGAGGCACTTCCTTTCTGCGGCCGTGGACCCAGCTGTCAGCCTCTCCATCTACAGTCCACGTCCGATGGAAGCTGTTCCTTGACCATGTTGACCATGCCGAGCCAAGAGTGCCAGGGTGGTGGACGACGACGAGGCCTAGGAAGGGTACGACGTGGAGCCAGGGAAGACGCAACAATGGATGCCCACGCGTAGAGGAGTATGAGGGTTCACTGCTTCGCTGCGGTGTGAGGCTGTTGTTGCCGCAGAATAACAGGGGGTGTTGGTGAGTAGAGGGATGGCCTGGACAGCGGTAGGAGTAGTAGGGGACGGTGAGGCCTCCGCCGCATCGCAGCCGGCCACGGGAGGCAGGAGCACGAGGCACGACCCGACGCTGGTTTGGGCGGCTGGAGCAAGAAGAGCAGAGGTTGAAGAAGCAATACAGACGTTGGATGGACATCGTATGGTCACTGGAGCTAGAATCGTGCATATTGACTAAGTTGACAAAGCCCTCCGTCCTCGTCAGCTTAGTAGGCCCACAAGTCAGTCTAACACTATACTGGGTCCCAGCTAGTAGGGGGAGTATTCATTTTTTGTGCGTAATAAGGAGGCACTTCCTTGCGTGCGAAGATGTAGCTGGTGGGTCCGACTTGTCAGTGGCGGTAACATTTTTTCGCGAAATACAGATGCCCTTTTGGTGGGTCCCAGATGTCAGGTGGAGGAATCATTATTTTTCGTGTAATAAGGAGGCATTTCCTTGCGTGCGGCCATGGACCCAGCTGTCAGCCTCTCCATGCACAGTCCACTTCAGATGCATGTCGGTCGTTGACCACGTTGACCAGGCCGCGCCGAGAGCACCAGGGCGGTGGACCATGGCAAGGCCTAGGAAGGGAACGACATGAAGCTAGGGAAGACTCGGCAGTTGTTTCCCACGCGGAGAGGAGTACGACTGTACGAGGGTTTACTGGTTCGTCTGCCGTCGCTGGAGAATAACAACAGGTGTGGGTGAGTACAAGGATGGCTAGGCCAGCGATGGGAGTACGGTGGGGCGGTGAGGCCTGCGCGGCAGCACAGTCGGCCGCGGGGAGGAGGGAGCAAGCAGTCCCGCCGGCGCTTGTTTGAGTGGCTAGAGTAGGAAGAGCAGAGATTGAAGAAGCACGACGGCCGTTGGATGGACATCCAATAGTCACTGCTTGTGCGTCAACCTTTTTTTAGGAAAGCCTCAAATCTGTGGAAAACAGCATACAACTCATGTGCCATTATTTCTAATAATTTACAGCCCGTTTGCTAATTCTTAAGGTTTTTTTGGAGCCCATATTCTTCTTGTTAGCATTACAGCCCATATTGTGGCCACGGTTAAAAAGTTATATGAAATTTTGCATATTTCGGTGCGGTCTGAACTCTTTTTAATCCCGAAATTTCGAGTCATGTTCAAACTGATTTAAAAAATAAATATATATCATTATAAAATCCAACAAATTGTCCACGCATAAAAATCAATGCAATTTAAAATCTTGAAATGAAAAAAAATTGAAACTAATTGCCGGTTTGATGTGTTTTAAAAATGTACAACCCATTTCTCATTACTGATAGGCCATTTTCTCGTCCAGCCGAATGAAGCTCTCCTCGTCTTGACAGATTTGCAGCCCAACAGGCCTGACAAAGCGACTTACTTGGCAAATCACAAAAAAACTGGGCTGTTGCCGTGGACCCAGCTGCGGCCGTGGACCCAACTGTCAGCCTCTACACGTACAGTACTCTTCCGATGGAAGTTGGTCGTTGACCACATTGACTACGCCGCGCCTAGAGCACCAAGGCGGTGGACGACGACGAGGCCTAGGAAAGGGACGATGCGGAGCCGGGGAAGACGCGGCAGTGGATGCCCATGCGGAGAGGAGTACGAGGGTTCACTGGTTCAGCTGCGATGTGAGGCTGCTGTCACCGCATGGCCTGGCTAGCGATGGGAGTAGTAGGGGGCGGTGAGGCCTCAACGGCAGCACAGCCGGCCACTGGAGGCAGGAGCAGGCGGTCTCGCTGGCGGTGGTTTGGGTTGGTGGTGCAAGAAGAGCAGCGATTGAAGAAGCAGCATGACCGTTTGATTCAAATCCAACGGTTACTGCTACTAGAATCGTTTGTTGACTAACTTGACAAGCCCTGCGTACGCGTCAACTTAGTAGCCCACATGCCAGGCTCTCAACCGGTGCGCCCAGATGTCAGTGGGAGTAATCATTTTTTCATGTAATAAGGAGGTAGTTGATTGCGTGCGGCCAGCCCAGCAGAGGAAGTAGGGTGGGCTGGGGAAGCCTGCGCGGCATCACATCGGACCACAAGAGGAGGGAGCAGGCAGTCCTGCCGGCGCTAGTTTAGGTGGGTGGAGGAGGAAGATCAGAGATTGAAGAAGCACGTCGGCCGTTGGATGGAAATCCAATAGTCACTGCTACTAGAATCGTGTGTTGACTGACAAAGCCTTGCGTAAACAAGTCAACCTCGAAATCTGTGGCGTGTACAGCCCATGTGCTATTATTTTTATAATTTTTACTCATTTTCTAATTCATATGGAATTTATTGCAGCCTGTTTTCCATTTTTAGAGTTGCTGCCCATTTTCTCGTCAGTACCAGGGTTAAAAATATTAACTAAATATGTGGGAAATTTTGAAAATTCGCAAATTTTTGCTGGGGAAAAATATTCTTAATCCAAAAATAGTAGCCATACTAAAAAAATTAGGTCTATGTCATGTTAAATCCAATGAAATACTCCCTTCGTCCCAAAATTCTTGTCTTAGATTTGTCTAAATACGGATGTATCAAGTCACGTTTTGGTATTAGATACATCCATATCTAGACTAATCTAAGACAAGAATTTTGGGACAGAGGGAGTATAAGATATCAGTGAAGAACAAAAACAAAAAAAGAAACTAATATCCCATTTGCTATATTTTTTTGGAATTTTCAACCCCTTTTGATATTACTTTTAACAAACACTGGCCATACTCTTTGGCCAGGCCGGAATGCACCCCTCCTCGTCTTGAAAGATTTGTAGCCCAGTAAGTTGGAGAAAACAAATAGGCCTAGCTTGGGTATTCTTCAAAAAGAAATACTGGGCTACCTATTTTCCCAAAGAAAAAACTGCTGGGCTGGTCATGTTGTTAGACGGGCCACAGAGACCGCACAACCCAGTTTATAGCCTGCTCCTCCGAATTACTACTAAAAAAGTTGTGCAATTCTGTCGTTAATTGACTATACGTTGAAAATGATGTGGGTCCCATATATCAGCATGGTGGATTAGAGTAAAAAACGAGGGGTTCATCTGAGTAGTAAAAGAGGCGCTTGCTTGTGTTCGGCAGTGGACCAGGTGGGTCCGTACTGCCATACTCACAATTACAGTCCTCTCCCGATTCACTATGTTGACAGGGACCGTTTTGAAAAAAAACTATGTTGACAGGGCCGGACGGCGGTGCCGCGGCGAGCGCACCAAGGCGGAGGATAAAATGTTGTCGCCAATGTGCTGGGCTGGGTTGGACATTCTTATTGAAAAATAAAAATGGACCGGATCTATTTACAACATTGACTATGATTTGCATGGGTCCGCTGGTTGCAGGAAGAAAATGCTGGAAGAAAGAAGACTGGTCGCTATCTTTGCCGAAGAATAATATCGACTGAATGTAACGACACTATCATCCTCTTGTTAAATCGTGAATTTAAAGAACTGGTGCATGAGCATTTAGCTTTATTTATTTATTTACTTATTTATGTTTAGGGGACCATGAGCATGTACCTGGGCCGGATTCATGTGAGAGCCTCCCTTCCAGTTAATTATGGGCTTCTCTATTGGGCCTTCATCAGTGGGCTGCATGTTATCAACAAGTGGAAAATGTGTTCCGTACGAAAAAATAGTATGCGCTACGTACGGTACGGGGCACTAAAGGATCGAACCATGCAACGACTTTCAAAACATTGTGTTTGTCGTTCTAACAACACATTTATTCAACCAACAGACGAAATATACTACTGATAGTACATTGAAAACAGCAGCAACAACAACCAGGGCTGGGGTGCAACAGAAGCAGTAAGCAGGCCAAAAGAGTGAAGATGCAACTCTCTCTTCCAAACCAAACATCAGCCATCATTACAAAGGGCATACCAAAAAAGAACAAGTGTATGCATCAAACTAAATAAAGATCCTACTACACCAAGTGTACGCATCTAACTAATTGGCTTAGTTAGACGTTACTATTTATTAAGCTGTGGAGATTGGCTGATGGCTTGAACCAGATGGGTGCCTGATGCGGGAAACTCCAGCCAGCAGGTCGAAGTTTGATACTTGCAACCCTCTCTCCTACTTTGGGCTGCAGAGCGTGGCGGCACATATCAGGGTATGGTGCATGCAGAGATGCATGGTATGCTGTGTACACACAGTTTTGCCTATTGAATGAAACCATGCTGCCATCATGATCCTTGCCGTCAGTTATCTCCTGGTTAATCGGATAATTCAGTCCGACAAACCGAGAGTGTGTACCAAGGCTACTTACTAACCTCCAGTCAAAAATTCCTGAAGGACCAGAGAAGCTGGGATCCTGCTCAAAGACCTTTGCAGTGACTGTGATTGTATTCCGCGAAACAACACGTCCGGTACGTGTGAACAATCATCAATCGTTCTCCGTCGTCTGATCGAGCCAGGAACCACCTGCAACTGCCATGCCGCTTTTCTTTGAAAGGTTCTGGGATTAGGAAGGTAGGGACACCAGGCGGCCTACAACATCATATCAAGTTGGATTCAAATTACCCACAAAAAAGGTTGGAGTCAAATAAAAAAGGGCTCTTGATGCAGTCAATCTTAAGAACAACATGTTATGAGCATGAATATTTTTTCAGTAAATGTTGACAGTAATATAAGCAAGCCATCATGATATCATAGGAAAGTAACATAAAAAAAGTTGGAGTCAAATAAAAAAGGGCTCTTGATGTAGTCAATCTTAAGAACAACCTGTTATGAGCATGAATATTTTTTCAGTAAATGTTGACAGTAATATAAGCAAGCCATCATGATATCATAGGAAAGTAACATACTGCTGTAACAGCCATTTGTAGCGATGACTAGAGTAGGCCAGCAATATGTCCAGTCCTAGAAGGAGTCGACAGCGTAAATGAAGCCCTTGTGTTCAATGGCATCAGAGAACCATGGAGGATGTATGATCCTGTGATGAACGTGCAGATTTATCCACTTACCGCAGTGACCTGTCAGATAGGCGAGACGACGGTTGAAGAATGCAATTAGCCTGAAGTATTTATAATTCATAGATCTTGTGGACACCTGGCAGATTACAACCTTGAGCAAATCAAACTTGGTATCATGTTGGCTACTGTAAGATTCCGAGTATTCTGGGCCGCGGTGCCAAAGCAGTGCAGTGTTAATCGAAGGAAGGGGGATCAATCGCCGGGTGTAGACCTCCACGAGCATCCAGATGCCGCGACCATCGACGAGCACCATCCAAGACGTGTTCATGTCGACCCATTACATACCGTTAATGTAGTTGAAGGTAACGGGGATCGCATCACAGTCAAGGGGGTTGATGCTCGCCACCCTACGATCGTTATGTTGTGTGACACGCTGTTTCTGAAGATCAGGCGGCATCAGCAAGCAAGGAGCTGGCTTAAAAAGCTCCGAGCTGAGGGCTTTGAGTAAACGGTACAACCCCGACGAGCATGCGGCGAGCGGCATGGTACTGAGATTGTCCACACGCGAAACAATGAGCTTGATTACCTCTGTGGGGAGTGAATTCCAGCCACTCTTTCGGCGGACGCTGCTCGGTTCTGCCATTGTTAGTGCTTGGGTTTCGGACGAGGGGGGAGGCGCCTTAGCGTGATGGAAGATTGGACGAGGGGGGAGGCGCCTTAGCGGGGATGGAAGAGCGGACAATGATGGAGAAGCGAATATGTGCTGTGGGAAGTGGACAGGTGATGATGACTACAACACGCCGCTTGACTTACGAGACACATACCAGCAGCGTACGGTCATATCAAAGTCAGACAACTTGCTTGAGTGATCACAGTACTGGTACTCCCTACAGTACCTGCTACTATGCCCTAACTTGCTTGAGTAGAGTAGTAGTGGAGTAGGACTCTGCTCTACTACTAGCACCGGAGGAGTAGTATGTTCTAATCTAAAATAGTTACAAACTTCAATGCCTGAGCGTGGAACGACTACGAACCGCCATCGGTGCTAACTCCAATCCTGCAAGTCATGGATTTGTTTCTTTTTAACTTTCTATACGAATCTGTAGCCAGCCTGCAAGTCATGTACACTATACTGACAATGGAACCCACAGAGTACTTAGAATACAAGATTAAGGATGCAATTAACTTTTTTATAGAGGGAGAATCATACACGCAATTAATTCAAATGGATTGGACGTGACTCTATAAGAAAGTGCCATGTCATCTGTAGCCAACATGTATAACAATGGATACTCAAAAACTAATTCTTGAAGATCATTTCATGCAAAGCACAATAAGAGTTATTTCTTCACAAGTTTTGGATGCAAGTTGAATAGTTGAACGCTTTTGTTTGCAAAAGATACTTTTTTATCTATTTCACCCGGATGTTTGTGAGCTCTAGTGATGAAATAATATTCGAACAAACCTATCGATACCCGTTACACATGAGATGACCCCCACATCATTTGTCAAAATAAACAACTCCCCGATCAATGCATTTCACTCTTCCGTGCAACACACGGGCACCTTACTATAGATTAGTACGATCAAAAATTGAACTAACTTTATATATAGTATGATAAATGATGATGCATGTCACCTAAAATTATAGGAGTATCATTGAAAGCTATGTTCACATACGAATCCAACGATATTGTTTTTGTTAACATGCCCTAACATTTTGTTAGTTAAATCTTCTTTCAAATTCAATGGGGGATAAACCACGACCGATGTAGTCGTACTAGTGTAGAGGGTGGCGCTGCACGGGTGTCTCACCCCGCTCGTGGCGCGGCAGTAAAGCCATCATATCACAAAACCCAACCACTCCCAGTAATAAGTGGCCTGGTAAAATAAACAGACAAGCAACCATCACATCCCTCCGTCTTTTTTGCATTTCATCTCTCTGCATTTACTTTCTCCGGTTCATCTCGCACACTCGATCCCTAGCTACTACTCCTAGTATCCCTAGCTACTACTCCTAGGGCCAGTTCTTTTGGCGGCTTCCCCAGCTTTTCCCATAAGACTAGTCAGAGTGGAGACTAACATTAAGGCGCCTCACTCATTTATTTGGGCTTCTAAGCTACTAGTACTAGTAGTACCTCCATCCTGGTTTATTCCTCACCATTGTAATTTGTGCTAAATTTTGACCAAAGATTTAACTGACATGCACTAACATTTTATCAGTTAAATTTATGATCAAAATTTGACACAGATTACAATGGGGACCAATAAACCAGGACGGAGGTAGTAGTTATGGGATTACTAATCTAGAAGCCTAAAAGAACTGGCCCCTGGTACTCCTACTCATAGTAGTACACAAGTTGGAATTCCAATTGCACTACACAACTTGTTAGGCAAAAAATTCGATACAGGGTGTAGGAAGCGGTTTGGGAATTTGCATGCCTTTCTGACCAGTGAGATACTCCGTACAAAGTACGACAGAGAAATAACCACAGAGAAGGAAGCTAAAAGTAGGCAGTCAAATGAGCATTTTTGCATTTGTTTTGCATTGAATTGTTTCACAAGCTTGACTAGTGTTGGTTTTCTACTTTTACAAAAACCACATCGTAATGTTAAAACATGCATTTGCACGTACATAAGTAATAGTAGTACTCCCTCCGTCTAGGTTTATAAGTCTTCCCTCCTTCTTTTTCATGGTGCACAACCAAAGATGACTTATTGACCTGGACGGAGGGAGTAGCACAGTCTGCAAGCATATATAGAGAGAGACATGTAGTGCGATAGTATATAGTAAATTACGTGGGCATATTTGTTGGAGTAAATTACGGGGGAGGGAAGGGATGGAAATATTGCTGGTCACAATGGATTGGTACCCAACGAACGGGCTTCCTATAGGTATGGGGAACGGTGCATAATAAGTCTCATCGTGCATGCCGGGCTAGGTATAGTCTCAAGTCATTAAAAACATACACGCCCCACACATGTTCATATTTCAAGGTGCACTAAATTATTGCGTGCGATGATTAAGGCTGGCCATAATGGTGGTATCTTAGCTGGTATCATGCACACGGGAATAGCAAACATGCTGATGTGGCAAAGAATTAAAGAAGAGAGGGGGGTTAGAGTAACTAGTGTTCATGCATGCATTGGTAAACACATTTTTTTGTGAAGAACTACAAAAACTATTCCACCGCCTCTATCTTGCTAAGAGTAGGTCAAACTTTTGAATCAAGCCCTTTAAACTAGAAGCGAGGTAGTAGTACTCTAATAGCTAACCTTGGCCCTGTTTGGATCCATGTGTTAGAGTTAGTTTGGGTTAGTTTGAACTCAACTAACCCCAAAAAACTCTAACCCACCCAAGAGGTGCTTATTTGGGTTACTCCCTCCATCTAGGTGTGTAAGTCATCTTACGTTGTGCACCGCGACCAAGGCAGAGAGGAAAACGAGAAAACTTAATGTCTTTTTGCTAATTAATAGCATTGCATGCAATGAACTAACCACTGCATGTCATGTTTGGCAGTCTCAAGTCATTGAAAGCATGCACCGCCCACATCTCTTATTGGTTGATATGTCACAAAACAAGAAACGATATTGTAGATATTGATATTTTTAGTACTTATAAATTTGGTCAAACACTTTGCAAATGGTTGACAGAAGTAAAAAGGACCAGAGGGAGTATCATGCATGCGGAGTAGGCAAAAAAATTGCTCATTTATAGCTGGTCAAAGTCTCAAAGGGCGCGACCACGCAAGGGAGGAGAAGGTCATGGGAGGCGCGACGGTTGACGAAATTAAGTGAAGTTACCCACGCACCGGCATGGCGTGCGAACAGGCAGATGCTATACCGTCAGGCCTATGATATGGGTCTAGTAGACATGACATCTAGTGGGTCCCACATAGTTCTCGAGAACTCTTTGGGGGCTTGCAGCCGTTTATCCACCGGGCAAGCGAGCAACCCCACGCTGTTCGCACGCCCTACTCGTCCCCGTCTTCTACTAGTATAGTACCTTACAACAGTTCGCTCCCAGTCGTCTCATCCTTTCACATTACGGCAATTCCACTAATCCTGACCCTCCTCCCAAATCCATGGCGTCCCAAATCTCCATGATCGGCGGTGAGTACAATGTTAGAACCATCACCGGCGATGAGTTCGACGTCATCTACACCCGAGGATCCACGATAGTGAAAGCATGCCTTGCTCGCTTCCTACGCATGTTCAACAGTTTCAACATCTCCAAGTCATTCACCTGTGGTCCTTCCAATTTTCATTACTGAAAACCAACATCTAAATCTACTCCCTCCCCGATTCATACACGGTGGGTGCCAAAAACAAACTCTCGTCAGCAAATATTCGGTGTATGCGAGATTACCGTCCTATCCCCAACCGACTAATATTGCTGTGATGTGGGAAATTTGAAACAGGGGCTAAGTTTGTAAATTTCCCCGCATTTGAGATAATCGCACCCTGAAGACATGGTTCCTCCTTCCTCTCCACCTTCATTTCCCCATTCGTACTCCGTGGGCGCCAAAACACCCTCTCCACCGTAGCCTCCTCCGTCCGCCACCCCATCCACCACCGTCCTCCTCCACCATGCCGGAGCTGATACCCCGACGCCCCGTCCATTACAAGAGATCGACCTCTCTCATCCACGGCTTCGGACCGGGATCCTTGCATCCCGTCCTCTTGCTTCATCCCCGCCGTCGTCCACCTTGTCGGCGCCGCTCCTACGACCGTCTCATCCACCGTGCCCCGCCGCCACCGTCTACCCTCCTAGATCTGCTTCCACACCGCCGACAGCCATCGCTACTGCAGCATCGTCAAATTCTCAGCAGATGCATACACGGCGCTGCACCAGAGGTGGTACTCTTTCGTATCTGCTCAACTTATTTATCGCAGCAAGGAAATAGATCGCCACTGCTTTACTCTGATTTCTTGTCCATCACTTACTTGCTAGTTGAGAGCAAACATTGGTTGCGAAGTTGCCTTTGTCTGGTTTGCACCTTCAGGTCCACCATGGCACGCTCAACAGTATACTCCCAATGCTTATGGTTTTCCCAATTTATATTCCACACTAGTTAAATGACAGTAGACTAAATTTCAAAATTGAGTCCGTCAATTTTTCAGAGCTCGCCGGAGTTCGTCGGTGCGAACGAAGGGGCTCGGGTGGGGACTTTGGTTGTCGGGGGGGGGGGGGGGGGTGGGCGGTGGTGGGGCCTCGCCGAACGAAGAAAACTTGACGCGGGTGGGGGTGGGGGTGGGGGTGGCGTAGGAACACAGGCGGTGGGGGCCGATGGTCCGGCCGGCGGCCCGTGCGGTGTTCTGACCCAAATGGTCGACTGACCCAAATGCAGACATGCCTTTATATTCAGTACCATCATCGTACCTTCTTAGCACTGCTCTTGAATCCATCAAGGTAAACAACGTGCCACTCATAATTCCAAACTTGTAGCTCAAGTACGATTCTGATATGAAGCTGATATTACTAAAACAGATAACATTTAATTGGTCATCTAATGTTCCTATTTTGCTTTCCAAAAAGCACGTTTACCACATATAGAGAGACAGTGGGGAGTTGCTTTCTTAACGCGCTCTGGTTCATCATGTGTGGGCACTGCGCAACAAACATTTTATTATCAAAAATCTGCTTGCTCTTCTTTAGCATGTTCATCTTCCGTTCTTCTTTAATAAGTACTCTTTCCGTTCCTAAATACAAGTCTTTGTATAGATTCCACCATGGACTACATATGGAGCAAAATGAGTGAATCTACACTCTAAAATGTATCTGGATACATCTGTATGTGATCCATAGTGGAAATCTCTACCAAGACTTATATTTTGGAACAGAGGGAGTATGATAGTAGTACAGTATGTTCCTTGTAGTGAAGATGAGCAGGGACATTTGCAGTGTAGAGGTCTATACGGTCGGTTGGTATGGACACTTTGAAATCTTTGGGCCTCTTTGATTCGTAGGATTTTGTAAACATGGGAATAGGATTTGTAGTGGCTTGCCCACTTGAATCCTATAAGAATAGCAAGGAAATGTGGGGAGCTGTGTCGCCTTTGAGAGTTACACTGATATTAACAGTACCGCACCTTCAGTTGAAGAGAGCTCGTATCCGAAGCCTTTCTAGCCATACCGGCAATACTAGCACATATATTCCAGCAAGTTCCACTTTGCTGATTTTACTCTGATGCTTATGGTTTTCCCGTTATATCTACACTATGATCTATGTAGCTGCTTTGTGTCGCACTAGCAGCAGTCCAGTCTTGAAGCTAAACACTGCAATGACTTACAAAATTGGCACCAAGGCATTGAGTGCCATTCTGGATGCAATGAAAGTCATACGCTCCCCACCTGTTGACTCTTGTTCATAATATGATCCTAATGACTCTTGTTCAAAATTGCCACATATAGAGAGACAACATGGAATTGCATTTCTTTGGGCGCTATGATTCATCATGAGTGGGCAACCAACATTGTATGCAATTAAGCAGAACCTCAACAATATGCTTCCTCTTCTGTTCTTTAACATGTTCCTCTTTTGTTATTTTGTATTTAGTACGTACAGTATGTTCCTTGTCAGGAAGGGGAGCAGGGACATCTGCAGTCAACAACTGATAGAGCTGGCATGTACTTGATTGATAGGCTTTCATTTACTAGCGGCAATACAACACTGTATTTTAAAGCTAGCTCCACTTTCCCGATTTATATATCGTGGTTATGGTGTACCCCTTTTATGTACACTATGATATGCCTAGTTGTTGTGTGCTCTTGTTATCATGGTTCGGCAATAAACTCTCTATACAGTATATTTTGAACCTATCATCTGCCAACTGTCCTTACTTCTGGAGCCTATTTTTTGTGTACTTGTGCCAGATTATATAAATGCACGCACCAGGTTACAGCACACATGAGCTCTCTCATCAGAATCCAGTGATAGCACACAAGTGTTTACAGGGGCGCCCCTATATTAGAATATCCTCTGCATTACAAAGATAATCTCACAACTATTTATGTTTTCATGGTTCTCAATTATACGTAATTACAATGAATATCTGAATCGCGCATCAGAAGAATATTGTGGAACACTGCAATGACTTACAAAATTGGCACCAAGGCATTGAGTGCCATTCTGGATGCAATTGAACTCATACGCTCCCCACCTGTAGATTCTTGTTCAGAATATGATCCTAATGACTATTCTAACCTCGAGGAGTCAAAGGTAGATGGCCTGTCATGTTTACCCATCAAGGTGCCTGCTCTAATTTGGCAATGTTTTATTGATTGCGCTTATCTTGCATATGTTGTCTTGCATTTCTTCTACTTTGTTGCACCGCCATCTACTTAGTTTACTCATCATATATGTCGAGATGCCATGCCCATCCATTATCAATACATATTCCATCTGTCATCATACCATGTTTTCCACTCAAATGCTGTTCTTGTGCATTAGACATCAAAAAGTAAGAGGGTGATTGCCGAACCTGAAGGAGCACCAGCAAAGTCCTTGAAAAACGTGGTTGTGCCAGAGAAATCAGACAACACCCCACTTATGTTGGTTGTACAACCAGTGACACAAAACGTAGGACCGACTCCAGCAGACTGTACCCATACTTCACTGGTCACACCACTAGCCCCACCACACAGGACCTGCACTCCAGCAAAAGGTATGCCGATTTCAGTTGCCATACCACCAGCCGTACCATAGAAAAATCTCACTCCAGCAAAAAGTACGGCAAGTCCACCGGCCGAAGACCTATCCCAACTACAGAGATGGCCAATTCCTGCAGATTGGAACCCCATTCCAGTTATTCCTAGTTTAAAAGACAATGCCTTCAATGTTGTTAGGGACTACGTGCATATATTCCCATCATTGGAAGATTCTAGTGAAGACAAACACCATTTTCACATCTTCCTGTCCCGATTACGTGTAAGTGCTATTATTTATGGTGATTATTTTCCTGTTTTCTGCTGATTGAACACATCAATGATTTACATTACATTGTTGTAAGTAGGCGAGGGTCAATCTGGATAGTCATGACGAGCAAAGCTTGCTTGCGCTTTTCAAGGAAGCATTACAGCAGTATTGCTGTTACCTGAGGAAATCACACTTTGATGGCAAGTCTATAAACGAATTTCTGGTGAAGTCTCCAATGCTAAATTTAGAAGACATTGAATGGAAAAACCTTGTTATGCACTGGTCTCGTTCCGAAGATGAGGAACAATCTATGATATCGCATGGCAATTTGAACTTCTACTTTTCTGCATGTGCCTTACGGATCTTTTTTGTAGGAAATCTGCTCGAAAAAGAATCCCGGTTTGAAAAGAACGACATAATATCGCAAATATGATGCCCGCTGCTTTGCTCTTGTTAGTACATGTTGTCCTGTATCACTGTACTTGGATACATACCTGGTTCATTATGTGACAGCAGTATGCATGATACCTTGCTTATCAACTGTTCGCTCCAAATTATCTGATCTGTATGAATGGTTACATTAGTGTAGAATATATCCAATGCCAATGAAATTTTTTAGCTCTGCATTGTTCTTGTAAGTACCTGCTGTCCTTTATCAGTGTACTTATATTGACAGGTAGTTGTTCATGTACCATCACTCTACAGCTTATTTTCCTTTGCCCTCCATTTTCTACACATAAGATCTATATTTACTCTTACCATAAGGTTGGATAACACCGATGGTACTGAAGAAGTTTAGCTCTGCATTGCTCTTGGTCGTACCTTTTGCCCGTATCGTTGTACTTACATTTATAGCTACTTGGTTATGTAGCATCACTCTTCATCTTATCTTAAATATTCTCCATTTTTCTTATATTGCCACATCTATATTGAAGGAAATATGCCCTAGAGGCAATAATAAAGTTATTATTTATTTCCTTGTATCATGATAAATGTTTATTATTCATGCTAGAATTGTATTAACCGGAAACATAATACATGTGTGAATACATAGACAAACAGAGTGTCACTAGTATGCCTCTACTTGACTAGCTCGTTGATCAAAGATGGTTATGTTTCCTAACCATAGACATGAGTTGTTATTTGGTTAACGAGATCACATCATTAGGAGAATGATGTTATTGACTTGACCCATTCCATTAGCTTAGCACTTGATCGTTTAGTTTGTTGCTATTGCTTTCTTCATAACTTATATATGTTCCTATGACTATGAGATTATGCAACTCCCGTTTACCGAAGGAACACTTTGTGTGCTACCAAACGTCACAACGTAACTGGGTGATTATAAAGGTGCTCTACAGGTGTCTCCGAAGGTATTTGTTGGGTTAGCATATTTCGAGATTAGGATTTGTCACTTCGATTGTCGGAGAGGTATCTCTGGGCCCTCTCGGTAATGCACATCACTCAAGCCTTGCAAGCATTGCAACTAATAAGTTAGTTGCGGGATGATGTATTATGGAACGAGTAAAGAGACTTGCCGGTAACGAGATTGAACTAGGTATTGAGATACCGACGATCAAATCTCGGGCAAGTAACATACCGATGACAAAGGGAACAACGTATATTGTTATGCGGTCTGACTGATAAAGTTCTTCATAGAATATGTAGGAACCAATATGAGAATCCTGGTTCCGCTATTGGTTATTGACCGGAGACGTGTCTCGGTCATGTCTACATAGTTCTCGAACCCGTAGGGTCCGCACGCTTAAAGTTCGGTGACGATCGTAATTAGGGTTTTTGTGTTTTGATGTACTGAACATTGTTCGGTGTCCCGGATGTGATCACGGACATGACGAGGAGTCTCGAAATGGTCAAGATATAAAGATTGATATATTGGAAGCCTATATTTGGATATCAGAAATGTTCCGGGTGAAATCAGGATTTTACCGGAGTACCGGGGGGTTACCGGAACCCCCCCCCCCCGGGGGGGGTTATTGGGCCTACATGGGCCCTAAGGGAGAAGAGGAGGGCCGTCCAGGGCAGGCCGCGCGCCCCCTCCCCCCTAGTCCGAATAGGACAAGGAAGGGGGGGAGGGCGTCCCCCTTTCCTCTTTCTCCCTTCCCCCTTCCTTTTCCAACAAGGCAAGAGGGGGGAGTCCTACTCCCGGTGGGAGTAGGACTCCTCCAGGCGCACCCCTTGGGCCGGCCGCACCTCCCCCTCTCCCTCCTTTATATACGGGGGCAAGGGGGCACTCCATGACAGACAAGTTGATCTTCGTGATCGTTCCTTAGCCGTGTGCGGTGCCCCCTTCCACCATATTCCGCCTCGGTCATATCGTAGCAGTGCTTAGGCGAAGCCCTGCATCGGTAGAACATCATCACCGTCATCATGCCGTCGTGCTGACGAAACTCTCCCTCAACACTTTGCTGGATCAGAGCTCGAGGGACGTCACCGAGTTGAACGTGTGCAGAACTCGGAGGTGCCGTATGTTCGATACTTGGATCGGTCGGATCGGGAAGACGTATGACTACTTCCTCTATGTTGTGTCAATTCTTCCGTTGCCGGTCTACGAGGGTACGTAGACAAACACTCTCCTCTCTCGTTGCTATGCATCACCATGATCATGCGTGTGTGTAGGAATTTTTTTGAAATTACTACATTCCCCAACAGTGGCATCCGAGCCTAGGTTTTATGCGTTGATGTTGTGCACGAGTAGAATACAAGTGAGTTGTGGGCGATATAAGTCATACTGCTTACCAGCATGTCATACTTTGGTTCGGCGGTATTGTTGGATGAAGCGGCCCGGACCGACATTACGCGTACGCTTACGCGAGACTGGTTCTACCGACGTGCTTTGCACACAGGTGGCTGGCGGGTGTCAGTTTCTCCAACTTTAGTTGAACCAAGTGTGGGTACGCCCGGTCCTTGCGAAGGTTAAAACAGCACCAACTTGACAAACTATTGTTGTGGTTTTGATGCGTAGGTAAGAACGGTTCTTGCTAAGCCCGTAGCAGCCACGTAAAACTTGCAACAACAAAGTAGAGGACGTCTAACTTGTTTTTGCAGGGCATGTTGTGATGTGATATGGTCAAGACATGATGCTAAATTTTATTGTATGAGATGATCATGTTTTGTAACCGAGTTATCGGCAACTGGCAGGAGCCTTATGGTTGTCGCTTTATTGTATGCAATACGATCGCGCTGTAATTCTTTACTTTATCACTAAGCGGTAGCGATAGTCGTGGAAGCATAAGATTGGCGAGACGACAATGATGCTACAATGGAGATCAAGGTGTCGCGCCGGTGACGATGGTGATCATGACGGTACTTTGGAGATGGAGATCACAAGTACAAGATGATGATGGCCATATCATATCACTTATATTGATTGCATGTGATGTTTATCTTTTATGCATCTTATCTTGCTTTGATTGATGGTAGCATTATAAGATGATCCCTCACCAAATTATCAAAGTATAAGTGTTCTCCCTGAGTATGCACCTTTGCGAAAGTTCTTAGTGCTGAGACACCACGTGATGATCGGGTGTGATAGGCTCTATATTCAAATACAACAGGTGCAAAACAGTTGCACACGCGGAATACTCAGGTTAAACTTGACGAGCCTAGCACATAACAGATATGGCCTTGGAACACGGAGACCGAAAGGTCGAGCGTGAATCATATAGTAGATATGATCAACATATTGATGTTCACCATTAATACTACACCATCTCACGTGATGATCGGACATGGTTTAGTTGATTTGGATCACGTGATCACTTAGAGGATTAGAGGGATATCTTTCTAAGTGGGAGTTCCTAAGTAATATGATTAATTGAACTTAAATTTATCATGAACTTAGTACCTGATAGTATCTTGCTTGTCTATGTTTGATTGTAGATAGATGGCTCGTGCTGTTGTTCCGTTGAATTTTAATGCGTTACTTGAGAAAGCAAAGTTGAAAGCTGATGGTAGCAATTACACGAACTGGGTCCGTAACTTGAGGATTATCCTCATTACTGCACAGAAGAATTACGTCTTGGAAGCACCGCTAAGTGCCAAGCCTATTGCAGGAGCAACACCAGATGTTATGAACGTCTGGCAGAGCAAAGCTGATGACTACTCAATAGTTCAGTGTGCCATGCTTCATAGCTTAGAACCGGGTCTTCAACGACGTTTTGAACGTCATGGAGCATATGAGATGTTCCAGGAGTTGAAGTTAATATTTCAAGCAAATGCCCGGATTGAGAGATATGAAGTCTCCAATAAGTTCTATAGCTGCAAGATGGAGGAGAATAGTTCTATCAATGAACATATACTCAAAATGTCTGGGTATCATAACCACTTGACTCAACTGGGGGTTAATCTTCCTATTGATAGTGTCATTGACAGAGTTCTTCAATCACAGCCACCAAGCTACAAAAGCTTCATGATGAACTATAATATGCAAGGGATGAATAATACTATTCCTGAGCTCTTCGCGATGCTAAAAGCCGCGGAGGTAGAAATCAAGAAGGAGCATCAAGTGTTGATGGTCAATAAGACCACCAGTTCCAAGAAAAAGGGCAAAGGGAATAAGAAAGGGAACTTCAAGAAGAACAACAAACAAGTTGCTTCTCAGGAGAAGAAACCCAAGTCTGGACCTAAGCCTGAGGCTGAGTACTTCTACTGCAAGCAGACTGGTCACTGGAAGCGGAACTGCCCCAAGTATTTGGCGGATAAGAAGGATGGCAAAGTGAACAAAGGTTTATGTGATATACATGTTATTGATGTGTACCTAACTAATGCTCGCAGTAGCACCTGGGTATTTGATACTGGTTCTGTTGCTAACATTTGCAACTCGAAACATGGGCTACGAATTAAGCGAAGATTGGCTAAGGACGAGGTGACGATGCGCGTGGGAAATGGTTCCAAAGTCGATGTGATCGCGGTCGGCACGCTACCTCTACATCTACCTTCGGGATTAGTATTAGACCTAAATATTTGTTATTTGGTGCGAGCGTTGAGCATGAACATTATATCTGGATCTTGTTTGATGCGAGACGGTTATTCATTTAAATCAGAGAATAATGGTTGTTCTATTTATATGAGTAATATCTTTTATGGTCATGCACCCTCGAAGAGTGGTCTATTTTTGATGAATCTCGATAGTAGTGATACACACATTCATAATGTTGAAATCAAAAGATGCAGAGTTGATAATGATAGTGCAACTTATTTGTGGCACTGCCATTTAGGTCATATCGGTGTAAAGCGCGTGAGGAAACTCCATACTGATGGACTTTTTGAACCACTTGATTATGAATCACTTGGTACTTGCAAACCGTGCCTCATGGGTAAGATGACTAAAACGCTGTTCTCCGGTACTATGGAGAGAGCAACGGATTTGTTAGAAATCATACATAGAGATGTATGTGGTCCAATGAATGTTGAGGCTCGTGGCGGATATCGTTATTTTCTCACCTTCACAGATGATTTAAGCAGATATGGGTATATCTACTTAATGAAACATAAGTCTGAAACATTTGAAAAGTTCAAAGAATTTCAGAGTGAAGTTGAAAATCATCATAACAAGAAAATAAAGTTTCTACGATCTGATCGTGGAGGAGAATATTTGAGTTACGAGTTTGGTCTACATTTGAAACAATGCAGAATAGTTTTGCAACTCACGCCACCCGGAACACCACAGCGTAATGGTGTGTTCGAACGTCGTAATTGTACTTTATTAGATATGGTGCGATCTATGATGTCTCTTACTGATTTACCGCTATCGTTTTGGTGTTATGCTTTAGAAACGGCTGCATTCACGTTAAATAGGACACCATCAAAATCCGTTGAGACGACGCCTTATGAACTGTGGTTTGGCAAGAAACCAAAGTTGTCGTTTCTGAAAGTTTGGGGCTGCGATGCTTATGTGAAAAAGCTTCAACCTGATAAGCTCAAACCCAAATCGGAGAAGTGTGTCTTCATAGGATACCCAAAGGAGACTGTTGGGTACACCTTCTATCACAGATCTGAAGAAAAGACTTTTGTTGCTTAATTCGGAGTTTTTCTAGAGAAGGAGTTCCTCTCGAAAAAAGTGAGTGGGAGAAAAGTAGAACTTGATGAAGTAACTATACCTGCTCCCTTATTGGAAAGTAGTACATCACAGAAACCGGTTTCTGTGACACCTACACCAGTTAGTGAGGAAGCTAATGATAATGATCATGAAACTTCAGATCAAGTTACTACCGAACCTCGTAGATCAACCAGAGTAAGATCCGCACCAGAGTGGTACAGTAATCCTGTTCTGGAAGTCATGCTACTAGATCATGATGAACCTACGAACTATGAAGAAGCGATGGTGAGCCCAGATTCCGCAAAATGGCTAGAAGCCATGAAATCTGAGATGGGATCCATGTATGAGAACAAAGTGTGGACTTTCATTGACTTGCCCGTTGATCGGCAAGCAATTGAAAATAAATGGATCTTCAAGAAGAAGACTGACGCTGACGGTAATGTTACTGTTTACAAAGCTCAACTTGTTGCAAAAGGTTTTCGACAAGTTCAAGAGATTGACTACGATGAGACCTTCTCACCCGTAGCGATGCTTAAGTCTGTCCGAATCATGTTAGCAATTGCCGCATTTTATGATTATGAAATTTGGCAAATAGATGTCAAAACTGCATTCCTGAATGGATTTCTGGAAGAAGAGTTGTATATGATGCAACCAGATGGTTTTGTCGATCCAAAGGGAGCTAACAAAGTGTGCAAGCTCCAGCGATCCATTTATGGACTGGTGCAAGCCTCTCGGAGTTGGAATAAACGCTTTGATAGTGCGATCAAAGCATTTGGTTTTATACAGACTTTTGGAGAAGCCTATATTTATAAGAAAGTGAGTGGGAGCTCTATAGCATTTTTGATATTATATGTGGATGACATATTATTGATTGGAAATAATATAGAATTTCTGGATAGCATAAAGGGATACTTGAATAAGAGTTTTTCAATGAAAGACCTCGGTGAAGCTGCTTACATATTGGGCATTAAGATCTATAGAGATAGATCAAGAGGTTTAATTGGACTTTCACAAAGCACGTACCTTGACAAAGTTTTGAAGAAGTTCAAAATGGATCAAGCAAAGAAAGGCTTCTTGCCTGTGTTACAAGGTGTGAAGTTGAGTAAGACTCAATGTCCGACCACTACAGAAGATAGAGAGAAAATGAAAAATGTTCCCTATGCTTCAACCATAGCCTCTATCATGTATGCAATGCTGTGTACCAGACCTGGTGTGTGCCTTGCTATAAGTCTAGCAGGGAGGTACCAAAGTAATCTAGGAGTGGATCACTGGACAGCGGTCAAGAACATCCTGAAGTACCTGAAAAGAACTAAGGATATGTTTCTCGTATATGGAGGTGACAAAGAGCTCATCGTAAATGGTTACGTTGATGCAAGCTTTGACACTGATCCGGACGATTCTAAATCGCAAACCGGATATGTGTTTACATTAAATGGTGGAGCTGTCAGTTGTGCAGTTCCAAACAAAGCGTCGTGGCGGGATCTACATGTGAAGCGGAGTACATAGCTGCTTCGGAAGCAGCAAATGAAGGAGTCTGGATGAAGGAGTTCATATCCGATCTAGGTGTCATACCTAGTGCATCGGGTCCAATGAAAATCTTTTGTGACAATACTAGTGCAATTGCCTTGGCAAAGGAATCCAGATTTCACAAGAGAACCAAGCACATCAAGAGACGCTTCAATTCCATTCAGGATTTAGTCCAAGTGGGAGACATAGAAATTTAGATACATACGGATCTGAATGTTGCAGACCCATTGACTAAGCCTCTTCCACGAGCAAAACATGATCAGCACCAAGGCTCCATGGGTGTTAGAATCATTACTATGTAATCTAGATTATTGACTCTAGTGCAAGTGGGAGACTGAAGGAAATATGCCCTAGAGGCAATAATAAAGTTATTATTTATTTCCTTGTATCATGATAAATGTTTATTATTCATGCTAGAATTGTATTAACCGGAAACATAATACATGTGTGAATACATAGACAAATAGAGTGTCACTAGTATGCCTCTACTTGACTAGCTCGTTGATCAAAGATGGTTATGTTTCCTAAGCATAGACATGAGTTTTTATTTGGTTAACGGGATCACATCATTAGGAGAATGATGTGATTGACTTTACCCATTCCATTAGCTTAGCACTTGATCGTTTAGTTTGTTGCTATTGCTTTCTTCATAACTTATATATGTTCCTGTGACTATGATATTATGCAACTCCCGTTTACCGGAGGAACACTTTGTGTGCTACCAAATGTCACAACGTAACTGGGTGATTATAAAGGTGCTCTACAGGTGTCTCCGAAGGTATTTGTTGGGTTGGCGTATTTCGAGATTAGGATTTGTCACTCCGATTGTCGGAGAGGTATCTCTGGGCCCTCTCAGTAATGCACATCACTCAAGCCTTGCAAGCATTGCAACTAATAAGTTAGTTATGGGATGATGTATTACGGAACGAGTAAAGAGACTTGCCGGTAACGAGATTAAACTAGGTATTGAGATACCGACGATCAAATCTCGGGCAAGTAACATACCGATGACAAAGGGAACAACGTATATTGTTATGCGGTCTGACCGATAAAGATCTTCGTAGAATATGTAGGAACCAATATGAGCATCCAGGTTCCGCTATTGGTTATTGACCGGAGACGTGTCTCGGTCATGTCTACATAGTTCTCGAACCCGTAGGGTCCGCACGCTTAAAGTTCGGTGACGATCGTAATTAGGGTTTTTGTGTTTTGATGTAATGAAGGTTGTTAAGGGTTTCGGATGTGATCACGAACATGACAAGGAGTCTCAAAATGGTCGAGACATAAAGATTGATATATTGGAAGCCTATATTTGGATATCGGAAACGTTCTAGGTGAAATCAGGATTTTACCGGAGTACAGGGGGGTTACCGGAACCCCCCGGGGGTTATTGGGCCTACATGGGCCCTAAGGGAGAAGAGGAGGGCCGGCCAGGGCAGGCCGCGCGCCCCCTCCCCCTAGTCCGAATAGGACAAGGAAGGGGGGGCGGTGCTCCCCTTTCCTCTTTCTCCCTTCCCCCTTCCTTTTCCAACAAGGCAAGAGGGGGGGGGGTCCTACTCCCGGTGGGAGTAGGACTCCTCCAGGCGCACCCCTTGGGCCGGCCGCACCTCCCCCTCTCCCTCCTTTATATACGGGGCAAGGGGGCACCCCATGACACACAAGTTGATCTTCGTGATCGTTCCTTAGCCGTGTGCGGTGCCCCCTTCCACCATATTCCACCTCGGTCATATCGTAGTGGTGCTTAGGTGAAGCCCTGCATTGGTAGAACATCATCACCGTCGTGCTGACGAAACTCTCCCTCAACACTTTGCTGGATCGGAGCTCGAGGGACGTCACCGAGTTGAACATGTGCAGAACTCTGAGGTGCCGTACGTTCGCTACTTGGATTGGTCGAATCGGGAAGACGTACGACTACTTCCTCTACGTTGTGTCAACTCTTCCGTTGCCGGTCTATGAGGGTACGTAGACAAACACTCTCCTCTCTCGTTGGTATGCATCACCATGATCTTGCGTGTGCGTAGGATTTTTTTTGAAATTACTACGTTCCCCAACATATATTTACTCTTTACAAAATGTAGAATAAAGGCAATGCTTATGAATAAGATTCTGTGGTAACCTTCTTGAATCCCCCCCATCAGCATGACAAGGGCTTTATAGAGCCTGTCTTCACCAATAATGTAAGTTTGTCCTTCTCAAGCCTTGAAACTTTGTTGTGTATATCTGGTCAGGCATGAGTGCAACAGCTGTTTATTTTTGGTGTTTGCATCAAATTACATGTTTAAAGTTTATTATGTACTCCAGTTCATAAACAAAAGTTTGTCCTTCTCAATTTAAGTTTCCAGTTGTACGACCAAGTTCCTTCTTCATACCATGTAAATTAAACTATACAAAGCAAGTGATCTTATTTTGCCAATCTGAAATGGGATAAATTGACAGCACACTAACCATTGATACTTATGAGTTCTTGATTTGTAATCTAGTGGTGTCGTGAAGCTGCCAACTCCTTCACAATGTCATTTCCTGCCATGTCTTGACCTGAACAATACCATATTGTGTTAATGCTATTTTAAACTGTGTCACTTTACTCATTAGTAAGAAATGTAATGAATTGTCAGCACTGATAGTTATATGTGCAAAACCTGTCATCTGTGTGCTTGTTTATCTTTCAGAGTGAGGAGGATATAAGTGTCAAACAAGTGCAGTCTCACCAGCTTGCTCAGCTGCTTGAGCTGCAGCTCCCGCGTAGGGCTAACCTTTCTTGAACTCTATTGAAGTGCTGTCGGTTTTGTATATTATTTTGTCGGCGTGTTTAGTTGCACTGGTGGCGATCTTTGATGCCCAGTGTATGTAATCTGTTGTCTGCTTGTGCTTTATTATCATAGTGGAGAACTTTGATGCCCAGTGGATGTAATATGCCATACTTTCTTTATTGTATAGTCTAGTTTTGTTTTTCTTATTCACGATGTTGTAGTTATTTTACTGTAGATATGTCCTGTCTTCGCAGTAAACCAGCCAAGCAACCGTCATGCAAATCACCTATATGATACGCATCATGGGCCCCGTCATCTTGGTCCGTTAACAAGCCTAAATGTAAACTGCCCCACTAGTAGATTCGGGCCTTTAATAGGCCGAGTAAACCGCCGACCCTATTTTCCCAAGAAAACTCAATGGGCCTTTAGGAGGCTGAAAAGTAGGTTGGGCCTGAAACATGCCGAACAGCTCACGGGCCGGCAGCAGGCCGAAAGAGACCCCGACCCATGAATGTGCCAATCAAATCATGGGCTTATAACAGGCCAAAATTGTGTCGGTCCTTGTTTGGACCAATCAGATTATCGGCTGCGAGCAGGCCGGATGCAAACCGGGCCATAGTTAGGCCCAACTATATGACGGGCTTTTAACATGTTGAAATTAATATAGGGCCGAAATGTTAAACGGGCCCTTAACATGCCGAAACTAATATCGGGCTGAATTACTAAATGGGCCTTTAGCAAGTGGGCCCAAAAGCATAGCGTCTAGCTGACGGGCCGAATCTCATATGGGCCATAATTTAGCCCGAAGCCTCTTAAAGGGCCGGACCTGATCTGGGCCGTAATTTGGCCCAGAACGTGGTAGGCTTTTAATGGGCCGGATCTCATATGGGCCATTATTAGGCCCGGAACGTGGCAACCAGTTAATGGGCCGGCCAACTAGGGTCCTCAAAATCTTGTGGGCCTACAGCTGGGCCGGCCCATTAATGTCGGCAAAATCTCGTGGGCCTTTAGCTGGGCCGGCCCATTATGGTCCACAAAAATCTTGTGGGCCTTCACCTGGGCCGGCCCATTATGGCCCGCAAAAATCTTGTGGGCCTTTAACTGGGCCGGCCCATTATGGCCCACAAAATCTTGTGGGCCTTTAGCTGGGCCGGCCCATTATGGTCTGCAAAATCTTGTGGGCCTTTAGTTGGGCCGGCCCATTTAAACTTTATGGGCCACTTTTGGGCCGGTTCACGTGTTAACATATCATAGGCGCATCTCGCCCATTGGATGCGTGACACCTGTGCCAACGCGGAGCTGACACGTGTTTCCTCCGGCCAATGATGATTTTACACGTGGAAAATCCCCATTGGTCCAGGCTGTTAACGGGTTATCGGATCCAAAACCGGACCCGATAGCTTAACAACGTTCCGTTACGGTGAATGCCACATGTCGGTCACCCTTGACGAAAGCACTTCTGTGACGCGCGATTTATCGTCATGGAAGTGGACACTTCCATGATGATAGTTTTGGTAATGTCATGGAACACTTCTACAACAGCACATGTATGACTATCTTGATTCTGTCGTAAATTTGTCATGGATGTACATGCATGACAGAAAACGTGACCTACTGTGACAAACACGTATCATCACAGAAGTGTATTTTTATTAGTGCAAGAAAAACCGAAGTCCATGGCAGCCCTCACGGCACTCATGACCCGCTTTTGCACGAGCAAAGATAGCTGGCTAGCCCGTAGCAATAATAATGCAAGCGAACCTGGCACTTATGAAGCCAGAAATAGCAATGGCAAGCCCCGACGCAACAGACACAAGCTTCGAAACAATGATAACAACACTGATGACACGACATCCAATGCCAGATTCAGTGGCTCTAAGTCCAGTCAGCAGAAGAAGCCATATAAAAGGAACAGTTCGGGCTCTTCCAGCCTGGACCGCATACTCGATCGTCCATGTCAGATCCATGACACCCCTGATAAACCAGCCAATCATACCCACCGGAGTTGCTTGGTCTTTCAACAAGCCGGGAAGATAAATGCCGAAGACAAAGAGAAGGGGTCGCAAAGTGAGAATGACGACGAGGAGCCCCATCCACCGAACACAGGGGGACAGAAGAAGTTTCCCCCTCAGGTCAAAATGGTGAACATGATATACACTACCCATATCCCCAAGAGGGAGCACAAGCGTGCGCTCAAGGACGTCTATGCGATAGAGCCAGTTGCCCCAAAATTTAACCCATGGCCGTCTTGCCTGATCACGTTTGATCGCATAGACAATCCGACCAGTATCCGTCATGGCGGTTCAGCCGCACTGGTTCTCAACCCAATAATTGATGGACTCCACCTCACACGAGTCCTCATGGACGGTGGCAGCAGCCTCAACCTGCTCTATCAGGATACAGTGCGCAAAATGGGCATCGATCCGTCAAGAATCAAGCCCACAAAAACTACCTTTAAAGGAGTAATACCAGGTGTAGAGGCCCACTACACATGATCAATTACATTGGAAGTCATCTTCGGATCTCCGGACAACTTCCGGAGCAAGGACTTGAACTTCGATATCGTCCCCTTCCGAAGTGGCTATCACGCACTGCTCGGACGAACCGCGTTTGCTCAATTTCAATGCGGTGCCGCACTATGCTTATCTCAAGCTCAAGATGCCCGGACCACGCGGTGTCATAACAATCAATGGAAACATGGAGCGCTCCCTCCATACCGAGGAGCACACCGCGGCCGTGGCAGCGGAAGTACAGAGCGGCCTTTTAAGGTAGAACTTTAATTCAGCGGACGAGCTCCCGGACACTGTCAAACGAGTTCGGACTACTCCGCAGCATGACAGTCCGGCTCGTCAGGAGATAGACTAGCAATTCGACCTACGTCTCAGTCCCGACCAAGTGGCGGCATACGTACCACGTGTACATAACTACGCACTAAAAATACCATGGGCAGAGACGGAGACATAACCAGACCGTGGTCCACAATACGGCTCGACCTTCCCGGGACACACATACTTTTACTTTTGTTTTTATCCTTTTTAGGTTTCTTTTCACAGGCCCCTCTCGATGGCCTGATAATCGGTCCTTTCGAAGGACGGATATACCAAGGTGGCAAGTAGCACAGACATGTGGGGGAATCTCTAGATGTTCTTCTTAACGATCATTCTACCTGTTTTCAGGACCCGTACGTAGCTCCCCCTTGGTCTTGGCATGTTAAATAGCCACTGTTGCTTATTGCACTGATTGTACGAATACGCTTTGACGTATTAATCAAAATTATAATAGAAACATTTTGCGGCCCAACTTATGTGGCACTAGCTTACTACTTCATTTTATTTTGCTATTCTTATCAATTGCATCCATACACTTTGGTAGGCTGTAGTTTGCCAGGGGCTTTATTGCGCTCCTTACTATGACAACAAGTCCGAACACTCTTACAGTATAGTTCAGCCCCCGAATTTAGCATTATATGCATTGGCTCTGAATCATGTCTTTGGTCAATAGTTGGGTTGCCCGGCTCCTGTGCTTACTACCTTACGTTTCGCTCTATCGGCTAGGGTAGTAAAGGGAGAACTAATGTGATTGTGTCCTGGTTTATCCAGATGATCACCTCAGTAGAGAAAGCCGAAAACTGACTGCCATGATGCGGCGTGAGCCGGTCAGCTCTTCGGAGGTTAAAACTATTTTGCGATATTTTCCGCATCATGCAATGAATCGGCCTTCATACAATCAAGTGTTTACAACACCCTAGTCCATATTAAATGCTAACTAGGGGCTGCGCCTACATTTTTATTGCCAAACTCCTATGGCTAAGTGAGGGTGATAAAGCCACATAGTCCGTTTGCCTGGTTCGTTGCGCTAAACACCTCCTTCAAGGACCAAATTCTTGGATCAAGAGTGTTTAGATTCCATCCCGAACACCCCCGTACAACCTACGTGGGAGCTGAAGCCGACGACTAGCCAACTATCAGATTTAATAAAACCAGCCACACAGGAGGAATTTTTAAAAAATAAATAAGCATTATATTACATATCAGTCTTGTTTTCATCATACAGGGCGGGATAACATCAAGGTACTCATTCAAAGATAATGTCTATTGAACACTGGCCCTCTACAATGCGGGATCCCTTGAGGACATCATCAAAATACTGCTCCTGCGTGTGGTGCTCCTTGCCAGCGGGCGGTCCCTCGGTCGCGAGCTTGACGGCGTCCATCTTCGCCCACTATATCTTGACACGGGCGAAGGCCATCCGCGCACCTTCGATGCAGACCGACCGCTTGATGACGTCAAGCCGGGGGCAGGCATTGACCAGCCGCTTCATGAGCCCGAAGTAGCTGCTGGGTATGACTTCGGCAGGCCATAGCCGGATTATTAAATCCTTCATGGCTAGTTCGGCCACCCTATGCAGTTCCACCAGCTGTTTTAGCTGATTGCTAAAGGGCATTGGATGTTCTGGCGCAAGGTATTGCGACCAGAACAGCTTCTCCGTCGAGCTCCCCTCTTTGGCTCGGAAGAACTCCGTAGCATCGGCAACACTGCGCGGCAGATCCACAAACGCTCCTGGAGAACTCCAAATCCGGGTCAGTAAGAGAAATCTTCTCTTCTTATACTTGCTCTGCATAATAAAGGCCTTACCCACCGTGATTTTCCTGGCCTCCTGGATTTCCTGGAGGGCGCCCTGGGCTTCAATCCGGGCATCGTGTGCGCTCTGGCGGGCCTTGGCAAGTTTGTACTCTTGATCCGCAATATTGCGCTCCAAGGACTCGCATTTCTGCACAGCGTCCTGGAGCTCCTGCTGGACCTCACCAACCCTGGCCTCGTATTTCTCACGAGCGGCTTGTTCCTTTGCCGCTCTCTCCTAAGCTTCGGCCAGCACCTTCTTGAGGGCCTCCACCTCGGTCGCCGCTCCTAACAAATATCATGGCACTATGGTTAGCACAAATCATTTATCCCTTCTGGATCTACAAAAGGTCATTTCATACCTTGATGATCCTCCAGCTGTTTTTTCACGCGGTCGAGCTCTTCCTCGGTCCGCTCCAGACTCTTTTTCAGTCCGGATACCTCAGCAGCATGAGAGGTCGCAGCCAGCAAAGATGCCTGCTTATTCACATAGACACGTATGGTTAGTCTCCTGCGAAAATTAGTTGATCCCCTGTCCAGCTTTTCTTCTCAAACACCGAATAGTGTCTCAGGGGCTACTGTCTATACTATGACATTCTTTTTATACAATTGCGTCGCTTACCTCAAAGCCTGTTAGAAGGCTTGTGTAGGCTTCGGCCAGTCCGCTCTTGGTGGACTGAATCCTCTCAACCACTGTACCCTCCTCAATAATGGAAGCACTTCGAAGCGCTTGCAATGGAGTATCTGATGCCTCTGGATGGACAGAGGTCACCGGTGGAATCGGTGCATCTCCTTCTTTCGAAGGAGGCTTCTTACCGGATTCCGGAGCCGTATAGGTCTCCGGGATCGTATTCGGCTAGGGGCCGAATTTGATTGGGCCCCCATCGCCATTCTCCAGGGGGATCTGCTCCCCCATGTGTCCGGCGACCGAGGTATCATCCTCTGGCGCCACCATGATGGCCTCCTGTGCCTCCCCCTGGGCCGGGAGGGTCCTTCGGGACAGCACTTCAGCGTCCTTCATAGCCTTGGGAGAGGAGGCTGCCAGAAGGGACTCGCTGTCCATCACCTTCGGATCCAACGAATTTCCTGAAGATGAGGATCGCTCGAGGTCAGAATGAGCCGGACTGCAAGTGCATGATTTAACCTGTTAAAATTATGAAGTAAAGAGGTTGGGTATTTGTGTGCGTCTTCGAGTACTTATGATTTGGCCAGGGGCTTATCCCTGGGGCGCCACTCGGAGCTGATATCAATCTCCCATATGGAGTTGTCCGCGGCGGAGGCCTTCCCCTTCTTGGACGCCTCTGCCTCCAGATGCGTGGAGGCCGCCCTTTTCTTCCTTCCCCCCTCAGGGGGAGAATTGCTTTCCTCCTCTTCCTCATTGTCGGTGGCGGAAGGGGAGTAGGTATCGGCGTCTTCAGACATCACGTCCAAAGTTCCCTTATGGCGGAGACCACCCCTGGTCCCCTTGGCCTTCTTCTTGGCCTTCTTCTCCGGCGCTTGATAGGGCGCCGGAACCAGCATCTTCGTCAGAAGTGGGATAGCTGGTTCTTCGGGCAGTGGAGCCAAACACTGAATCCGCTCTGCCTTCTTTGTCCAGCCCTGAAAAACATATAGGGAGGCTTAGACATCTTCCTTGATTATGCAAGTAAAGGATATACCTTGAAATACGGAAAACTTACTGCACTAGCAGGATGGGCCAGGTCGTGCCCGCGGTCCTCGGTCGTCGCCGGCCACGTCTCGTTGGCCTTGAAGAGCACCTTCCAGATGTCTTCGTGTGTAGTGCCGAAGAACTGTTGCAAGGTCTGGTGCTTGGCCGGATCGAACTCCCACAAGTGGCAAGTTCGGCTTTGGCACGGCAGGATCCGGCGAGCGAGCATCACCTGGATCACATTGACAAGCTTGACGTTCTTGTCCACCATGCGCTTGATGCGCGTCTGAAGTGCTTTTAGCTTGTCCGACGAAGACCAGTTCAGGCCCTTCTCTAGCCAGGAGGTGAGCCGCATCAGGGCGCCGGATTGGAATTTAGGAGCCGCGGCCAAAGTGGCGTCGCGAGGCTCTATGACATAGAACCACTGCTGTTGCCACCCTTTTACGGTCTCCACGAAGGTACTATTGGGCCATGTGACATTGGACAGCTTGCTCAGCATGGCGCCTCCGCACTCTGCATGTTGGCCATCCACCACCTTCGGCATCATGTTGAAGATCTTCAGCCACAACCTGAAGTGGGGTGGGATACGGAGGAAGGCCTCACACACGACAACAAATGCCAAGATATTGAGGAAGGAGTTGGGGGCCAGATCGTGGAAATCCATCCCGTAGTAGAACATGAGTCCGCGAACGAATGGGTGTTGAGGAAATCCCAACCCGCGGACGAAGTGGGGGATGAACACGACCCTCTCATGGGGCTCCGGAGTAGGGACGATATGTCCCTTGGCCGAAAGCCGGTGGGTGATTTCCTTGGCTAAGTACCCGGCCTCCTGGAGCTTGGTGATGTCCTTCTCCTTGACGGAGGAGACCATCCACTTGCCATGCACTCCGGACCTAGACATGACTGGAGTGCTTTTTTGAGATGGAAAGGATGGAAGCTTGGGCGCTGGAGCTCGAGAATGGATGGGCAGAGAGAAGGAAGGCTTGGGTGAAAGAGGTGAATCCTTATCCCTTTAAAAAGGTTGTGAATATCAAGCGCCTCCCCACTCGCCTATTCCCCAAGGGTCGTGCAGACGGTGCAGTTGGATTACCCACGCCCGTATTGATGAGACTCTCGCAATAAGGGGACACGATCTCTGCTTTGACAAGACGTGCCAATAAAACCGCATCTTGAAACATTGAGCAAGAGGCTAAAAATGGTTCGAAATAATGACCGGGCTGTGACGTGATGCCACGCTACAAAAGTTGTTAGTGGATTGGACTCATAAAATATTATACTCTCTGTGTATGTGTGTGGTACTCGTTTTGCAGAGCCGGACACGTTTTCTGTGTTCGAAGGCTGTTTTGGAGTATTCGGAGGAGGAACCCGCCTTACAATGCCAAAGACAATCTGCGCGCCGAACACCTCGTTATTGAAGCCTGGTTCAGGGGCTACTGAGGGAGTCCTGGATTAAGGGGACCTCGGGCATCCGACCTATTGGACATGGGCCGGACTAATGGGCCGTGAAGATACAAGACAGAAGACTCTCTCCCGTGTCCGGATGGGACTCTCCTTAGCGTGGATGGCAAGCCTGGCATTCGGATATGAAGATTCCTTTCTCTTAACCGACCTTGTACAACCCTAGTCCCATTCGGTGTCTATATAGACCAGAGGGTTTAGTCCATAGAGGCAATCATAATCATACGGGCTAGACTTCTAGGGTTTTAGCCATCACGATCTCGTGGTAGATCAACTCTTGTAACCCTCATACTCATCAATATGAATCAAGCAGGACATAGGGTATTACCTCCATCAAGAGGGCCCGAACCTGGGTATAATTTCTTGTCCCCTGCCTCCTGTTACCATCAACCTTAGATGCACAGGTCGGAACCCCCTACCCAAGATCCACAAGTTTTGACACCGACACCTGACTGCCCGCTCGCGCCAGGCTCCCCCACCGCACTGCTCGCCCCACGCGCTTTCGCCGGAGCCCGGCCCCGGCTCACCAACCTTGCTGCAGTGCCCGGTGAGCTCCCCCATCGCCGGTGGCCTCGCCCCATGCTCGGGCGCAGCGCCCCTCGGACACGGGCGCCCGCACCCGTTAACACCCGCCCCACTTGGCTGGCCTGGTTCCACTGCCGACAGGCCCCATGCACTGGCCTTTAAGAAAAAGTTAAAAAAAATGTTTAGTAATAATAATGAATATTATTAATGAATTAATTAGGATTAATTAGCCTAATCACATGTTTAGTTGAAAAATGGATTAATTAGTCTAAGCAGTCAATGACAAGGGGCCCCACCCCCTGTTGACCAGTCAAACATTGACTAGTCAACTAGGCCCCCTGGCCCACCTGTCAGCCAGTGGGTACACTTTTGTGTACACTGTGCTAGGTGCGCTTATCTTTTTAGCAATTACTTTCAAACTAAAAATAAAATCAGGAATTGTTTTAAACTTCGAAAAATCATATGAATTAAACCGTAACTCGGATGAAAAAGTTTTATACATGAAAGTTGCTCAGAACGACGAGACGAATCCGAATACACGGTCTGTTCGTCCGCCACACATCCGTAGCATAGCGAGCATGCAACTTTCCCTCTCCGTTTCATTTGGCCGAAAAATGCTAAACTTCGGGAAAACTTTCTCGGATGTTCCCCCCTACGCCGGTATCGTGTAGCACGGCGTTAGAACACGTCTAGCTCTGCCTGTTGTCCTTTTATGCTCTTGCTTGCTATGTATTTACTATTTATTCCCCCTCTTCTCTTTGTTAGACCCCGTGACGGCTGCCAATGCCGATGTGATCGACTACGTCGACGACGACCCCTCCTTCTTGTCTGAGCAACCAGGCAAGCCCCCCCTTTGATCATCCCGATATCGCCCATTTCATTCTCTCATGCTTGCATTAGATTTTGCTACTATAATTGATTGCTCCTATTCTGATGCATAGCCTGCTTTGTAACCTGCTTATTGTTACCTACCTGCTTATCCTAAACTGCTCAGTATAGGTTGGTTAGTGATCCATTAGTGACCCCCACCTTGTCCTTGTTACCCCTGCTTCATCATCGACGACTCGATCAACGTGATCGACGACCAGAGCCCGACACCTCACCTCACATCACATCATGCCCCTTTGTGGTACCTCATAACACACTCCTGATGATAACTATGTAGTGTAGCTATTTGGTCGTGGTCATCTAGGGTGATTCCTCCTTGACCACTCCTGATAGGGCTCTGTCGTGCAACCCCTCAAGTGTGAACCTCGAGAGTGGTTCCTCTTACGTTCACCTTATGATTACATCGAGTGGAATTCATCGAGAGTGATTCCTCGGGTTTTCCCCTTGATGTTTGGACACACAGTTACCTTGACTTTACTTGAGACCATTGTGGAAGTCAGGTCGTCCCAGAGGGGTACTCGCGAGTTGATGTGAAATTCGGGCGGGTCCGTTCAGCACCCGCGAGTTTTCCATGAGGCACGACCGGGCAGAATGGGCCCTTGCTGTAAGTCCTTGAGACGGGGTGATGGGGTCACATTATCGTGAGTCTTTGCTAGTCTCCGCGAGCCCCCAATGCACTAACAGGTTTGGTTATTTGTTCTAAGTTGGCCTCTGGCCTTTACGCACTAACCACCATGCGAGAATAGATATGGGCCTCGACATCGCAGTATCAGCCGAAGCTTTGTCAGACGTCCAGTTCAGCATTGTGGCTGGGCCGGATCGCGCCATCCAGGCAGAGGTGGTGCTAGTATCCCCTTGTGCACAACGACCCGTAGTGCCACGAGCGATGGGCCCAGACCCCGGAGTGCTTAGGATGTAGACCGGCGGGGACCTCTCTTCTGAGCCTAGGTAGGGCTACGACATGTTGATCTTTCGAGGCCGGGCATTGACCCAAAAAAGTGTGTCCGGCTAGAGTAATCAAGCGTGTTGGAAAACGTGGTGCACCCCTGCAGGTAAGATATATATTCGAATACTGTGTCCACAGTAATGGATGTTTAGACTTGTATCCTGATTTATTACAACTAGAAATGGTTACTTGAGACATGTGATGTATATGTTGGTTCCGGGATTGCTTTCTCGCAAGGAGACGAGGAAGGATCTCCGGGCATTAATGCTACATCATGATTGTTAATTAAACTGCTATTCTTTACTCTTCTACATGCTGCAAGATGCTTGGAGCTGCTTGAAGATGCTAGTATTCGATAGGCTAGGCCTTCCCCTCTATTCTTGCATGCTGCAGTTCAGTCCATAGATACATCCCTTCGTTTGATACCAATGCATACTTAGTACAGATTTGATGCTTGCGAGTACTTTGGATGGGTACTCATGGTTGCTTTACTACCCCCCTTTTCCCCCTTCTTTCTACTTTCCGGTTGTTGCAACCAGATGGTGGATCCCAGGAGCCAGATGCCACCGCTGACGGATACTGCTACATGGAGACCGCCGACGACCAGGAGTAGTTAGGAGGTCCTAGACAGGAGGCCTTGCCTCTTCGATCATTGTTGCTTTTGTGCTAGCCTTCTTAAGGCAGTCTTGTTTAACTAATGTCTGTACTCAGATATTCTTGCTTCTGCTGACGCTTGTGTATCGAGCTTCTATTCGAGCCCTCGAGGCCCCTGGCTTGTAATATGAAGCTTGTATTATTTTATTTGTGTCTAGAGTTGTGTTGTGATATCTTCTCGTGAGTCCCTGATCTTGATCATACACATTTGTGTGTATGATTAGTGTACGGTCGAATCGGGGGCATCACAGCGGCGGAGCAGGAACCGCGATGACGCAAGGACAACTACAGCAGTGGCGGACGCCGCACGAGGCGCAAGCTTATGTCCCAGATAGAGGAGGGCGCAGCGCTGGGCGTCGCCGAGGCATGCCTAGGGGCTGTGATGGCAGCTCTGGCAAGAGCCAACATTGTCTCACCGAACGTCGCCGGGGTAGATCCGACAGTCGCAGTAGCCCTGGTGAGCGTTGCGCCCGAGACAGTACAGGTGATCCCTGCTACCTCTTGAGCATGCGTTGGTTTTCCCTTGAAGAGGAAAGGGTGATGCAGCAAAGTATGGTAAGTACTTCCCTCAGTTTTGAGAACTAAGGTATCAATCCGGTAGGAGACAATGCATAAGTCACCTAGTACCTGCACAAACAATCAAGAACATTGCAACCAACGCGATAAAGGGGTTGTCAATCCCTTCACGGTCACTCGCAAAAGTGAGATCTAATAAAGATAGTAAAGTAAATATTTTTGGTATTTTTGTTGTATAGATTGGAAAGTAAAGATTGCAAAATGGTAAACGAGAAGCGATGTAAAACAAAAGAGATGCAATATAATAAGAAAGAGACCCGGGGGCCATAGGTTTCACTAGTGCCTTCTCTCATGATAGCATGTATTACGGTGGGTGAACAAATTACTGCCGAGCAATTGATAGAGAAGCGCATAGTTATGAAGATATCTATGGCAATGATCATGAATATAGGCATCATGTCCGTGTCAAGTGGATTGAAATGATTATGCATCTACTACTATTACTCCACACATCGAACGCTATCCAACATGCATCTAGAGTATTAAGTTCATAAAAACAGAGTAACGCATTAAGCAAGATGACATGATGTAGAAGCATAAACTCAAACAATATGATATAAACCCCATCTTTTTATCCTCGATGGCAACAATATAGTACGTGCCTTGCTGCCCCTACTGTCACTGGGAAAGGACACCGCAATATTGGACCCAAAGCTAAGCACTTCTCCCATT
Organism: Triticum aestivum; assembly: GCF_018294505.1. Lineage (NCBI taxonomy): Eukaryota > Viridiplantae > Streptophyta > Magnoliopsida > Poales > Poaceae > Triticum > Triticum aestivum. The sequence continues at coordinate 389,324,528 of NC_057797.1, read as the reverse complement.
GCAAGAAAGACCAATCTAGTAGGCCAAACTAAACCGATAATTTGAAGAGACTTGCAAAGATATCAAATCATGCATATAAGAATTCAGACAAGAACCAAATAATATTCATAGATAATCTTGTTCATAAACGCACAATTCATCAGATCTCAGCAAACACACCGCAAAAGACTAGTACATCGAATAGATCTCCAAGAACATCGAGGCGAACTTTGTATTGAGAATCAAAGAGAGAGAAGAAGTCATCTAGCTAATAACTATGGACCCGAAGGTCTGTGGTAAACTATTCACGCTTCATCGAAGAGGCTATGGTGTTGATGTAGAAGCCCTCCAAGATCGATTCCCCCTCCAGCAGATCGCCGGAAGAGGCCCCAAGATGGGATCTCACGGGTACAGAAGGTTGCGGTGGTGGAAAAGTGGTTTCGTGTCTCTCTGTGATCGATCTAGGGTATAAGAGTATATATGGGCAAAAGAAGTACGTCGGTGGAGCCACGAGGGGCCCACGAGGGTGGGGGCGCGCCTACCCCCTCGTGGCCGCCTTGCGGATTTCCAGACTTTGACTCCAAGTCTTCTGGATTCCTTTCGGTCCAAGAAAGATCATCGCAAAGGTTTCATTCTGTTTGGTATTCCTTTTCTACGAAACTCTAAAATAGGCAAAAAAAACAAAAACTGGCACTGGACCTTCGGTTAATAGGTTAGTCCCAAAAATAATATAAAAGAGCATATTAAAGCCCATTAAACATCCAAAACAGATAATATAATAGCATGGAACAATAAAAAATAATAAATACGTTGGAGACGTATCAATCCCCGATGTGGAGGCTGACCTAGTCTCGATTGATCAAGGTGTGTAGGTCATCGACTTGGTGGCCCCCGCTCCTCCTGAGCCCAGGATCGACATGCTGATGGATGATGGCAGTTGTGCGTGCTGGGTCGGCGCCAGGTGCATAGTAGCTCTTTTGTGCGTGTGCGGTTTATTATATTCTTATAAATTAGCGAGCTAATGGTTTGTAAATTAGGGAACCAATAATTTGAGCATATATATGGGCTGGCCTATCTGTATATTATCTGAATTTGCAATATGGACAATTAATATGCAAATGCCTTCTGGACATCGGCGCTGATCACCACATTGAAAACATGGACATCTCTAGTCTACCGTGCACACTGCTACCTCTTGAGCTTGTGTTGGTTTTTCCCTTGAAGAGGAAAGTGTGATGCAGCAAAGTAGAGTAAGCATTTCCCTCAGCTTTTGAGAACCAAGGTATCAATCCAGTAGGAGACAACGCACAAGCCACCGAATACCTACACAAACAAACACCAACTTGCACCCAATGCTTCAAAGGGGTTGTCAATCCCTTCAGGATTATTTGCAAACTGAGATTTGATATAGATGGATAAATGGTAAAGTAATATTTTTG